>NC_068281.1:18479283-18785116 GCF_025860055.1 Xyrauchen texanus
ATGAGTGGTGAATTTGCAGCAAGTTTGCTCTCCATTGTTTATGTTAACTCAATTACCTCCAGGTATCCATGGGACCAAAATCTCTGATGTTACCAGACTCTCTCATGTCTCTGAGATTACTCGCACAATGCGCTATCAGTAACAATACAGGGAAAGGTCAACACAATTGAACTGAAGCTAAAATGTCTGATCGTGAAAGCACTTGTCAGAATAATTTAGGAGAAAGGGGTTGATTAAAAGGTACATAAACATTCGGAAGCAGCATGTCGATTTCTCATCTGACCATGTTGATCTGTAGATCAGATCTGCCCAATCAATGAAAAACAGGGGAGTGGGAAACCTACATTTATTTTGGTGAAACTAATGGCGCAAAAATGACACACTTTATTCACACTTGAAATGTATTCCATAAAGTCAAGATGTCTGATAATAGGATGGCTTACCAAAATAAAATCATTAGTATTCGGCTGGTCATGTAATCTCAACAATGCTCCCCAAATGATGTGACCCGATCCATGTAAAAAAAAAAATAATAATAAAACTGCTTTTAACAGGCTACTGATATACATTCCTTCATTTCATGTGAGTGTACCTCAAGGTTATTATATTTTTTCATTTTCAAATCTAATGATTTTTATTTTATATTGTTTAATTTTAATATATTTTAGTTTCAGTTTTAGTAATTATAGTTTTGAGAGTTAACATAACTCTTCCAGAGTGTAGACCATTGCAAGACATTTGAATTTAAGCTTGGCAAACTTACAAAGTATACTTAAAGCAAAATGAAACAGTTGAATATTTGCACAGTTTACTTTACTTAGCCTTAGACTCAGCATACTTGTGCATAATAACAATAACATAATGGTTTGAGATTCAACAAAGAACCAAACCAAAGCAAATCAAAAGTATAAAAGTTAAGTGTATGAATATTTCAAATGAATTGAAATTCATGTTAAACATGAAATCTTGTTAAACTGTTGGCGGGAGCTCCGTCACTTTATTTATATATGTTTACACTTACTGCATACAGTGTGATACTAGTCTCATATAATTTTGAAATCTGTGGTCGTCTGTTAAATATAGTATATTATCCATTCAACCACAAAGCCAGAAGCTGCTGTATCGCATAAAATATCCAAATATGGACATGAAGAAAAAGTGTATCACATTAAAGGCCACATGAACAGACTTCCTCGTTTGGATTTATACGCATAAACTAAAGTAAAGCAAAAAAAGAATGTTTATTCTAATGAAATTTGTCATGAATATATAGATGATTACAAACATGTATGGTTTGTCAATATTTTTCAAGCGATCGCTGGTATTTGTATAGGTTTATTGAACAGTTCTGGATCTGGCACTGGACTCTGACTGCAAATTCTAGAAATATTAAGCTTTCTGCTTCATTCTATGAATGGAATACACATGAAATCAGTAAAATAATCTGTTATAACAACTCAATGCTGATTGAAAGATATTTGCATAAGATTTTGTGTAATTTGTAATGTTTACTTAGGCTAATGCTAACGCTAACATGCTAGCGCCTGTTACCCCAGTATGGCAGCCATCACCACAGTAGGACCTGAAAATATTTTTATATGAAATTACTCTGACGTCACACCACAGGAAACCACGCTTACAGGTTCTTTTGAGCAGAAGATTTCAATGGTGGAAATAGGCAGCACTGTTGTTTCATTAATCTTTTAAGATTTATAGAATGTAATAATGTCTATTAAGGTAATAAAAGTTATTAAGGAATATCTTTGGTTCATGAGTGTCAGCAAAAAAGTTTAAACTTGGTTCAGTGAGCCTATATGAATATGTCAGACATGTAATGGGTTGATGAATATACATCCTTGCATGTTTACCACACTTCAAAAGCCTAAGAATTTGTGTACCTAGAAATGAAATCTACCATCAGACATACAATATGTGTCTTAACTGTTTAAATTATTAACCCACATACAATAAATAATAATATTTTACTTCAATAGGATCCTATTCAATTTCAAATATTTTTTCTTATGTCAAAATGTCAAATGTTAATATGAGTGGATTGTGTTAATCCGCATAGAATGTGAATGGGTTGGGGTACCCCATAAAAAGAAGGAAGGTTATTTCTCTTCTTAAGCGTAAAAATATGACACTGTGCTTCTTCAAGAAATGCATTTTTCCCTTGGAGGATATGGGGTGGCATATTTTCTTTAGTGCTGAATTGAGTAAGAGCAGGGGAGTCATTACTCTGATAAGTAAACATCTAAAATTAAAATGTCTCAAACAGATTAAAGATAAATTAAGAAGAGTCATTATCGTTTTAGCTGAAATTCAGGGGCAAAGTCTTATTTTAATAGGCAAAGGCTAATATTTATGCACCTAACATTGATGATCAGGAATTTTTTTTATAGAACTTGAAGGGATGTTTCAAGCTGCTGGCACCCCATATGATATAATATTGGAGGAGACTTTAATCTTTTGTTGGACTCAGTCCTTGACCATAGTGAAGCAAAAGTGTGCAAGCCCTCTAGAGCAACCTCGACGCTTCACAGGTTGTGTAAAAATCTTGGTCTTACGGATATTTAGAGACTTTTGAACCCATCTGGGAGGAACTATAAATTGTATTCATCAGTCCATAAGATTTACTCAAGAATAGATTTATATAAATATATATGTCCCTCATTTCATTAGTTGCCGATTGCTCAATTGGAAACATTTTAGTCTCAGATCATGCCCTGGTGTGGTGCATAAGTTTTTGCTTTACACAGATGGATACTTTATTATTTGTCTCCGACCCTACTAGATCTATGCCTTGCCTCCACAGAATTATTAATTCCTTTTCTTAGTTCTCAGGAAACAGAGTGAATTGGTCTAAATCCCAAGCTTTGGCTCTGACGGCATACTGCCCGGTAACAGCTTTTCAGCCAGGTACCTTCCAGCGGCCCAAACAGGGCATTAAGTATTTGGGTATTTTATTCCCAGCAAATTTGTGTGATTTAGTTAGAGTTCATTTCAACCCTTTAATAAAAAGGTTTTCGAGCGATGTGAGCAGGTGGGCTTCATTATATTTATCTATGACTGGGAAGATTAATGTTTTTAAAATGAATAATATTTCAAAATGCATCTACCTGCTACAGTCTCTCCCTATAGATGTCTCCCTCTCTTATTTCAAGCAATTTGATAGCATAGCAAATTCTTTCATTTGGAATGGGAAACGTTCTAGATTACACATCAAAAAGTTACTTAGGCCGATTGACAAAGGTGGGCTAGGCCTACCCAAGAATTTGTTTTATTATAATGCATTCGGTCTCAGACATTTGGCTCATTGGTCGTTTACACCCCGTTATCTCGCATTTGCATTAATTCAGACATTTATTTAAATCAGACATTTATTTAAATGTTGCTTCGAACATATGGCTGGACCCCAAATTATGTATTAATAAGTCCCCTTTCTGCTGGACAGAGTGGATTGGGAGGGAGGTTAATATGCTCGGTGACCTATATGAGAGTGCAGTGTTGAGATCCTTTGAAAATATGGTTCAACATTTTGGGATTTCGAGGTCTCAATTCTTCAGGTATTTACAGCTGTGCCAACTACTTTGTACTATTTTTGGGAGTAGCATACACCCCCCTAGAGTGGCAGAGACTCTGGGAGTGGTGATTACTGATTTTGGAAAAGGCTATGAGGCATCAGTGCATTACTCCCTGCTAATTCAGAGTCTGGGGGACAGAGCTTCAGCTTCTCTCAAGAGATTATGGGAGAAAGATTTAAACTTGGTATTGGAAGAGTGAGTGTGAGCTAGGATTCTAAAAACATCAAGTCTACATCTAGAGATAAAGGCTGCAATTTAAGATTTTATTAAATCGATTCCCCTCTAGATTGTATAGGCTTGGTGTTAAAGACACACCCACTTGCTGGCGATGGGAATGCAGACCATATTTATTGGTGGTGTGTTAAGATCCAAGAATTTTGGTTGACGGTAAAGAGTTTTATATGTGATGTTTTGGGCACTCAAATTTCATTTTGCCCCAGACTCTGTATTTTAAGCGACGGGCAGTCATTAATATAGGGGATAAATGCATAAAAATTTGGGTCCTAGCCATTGTTATTATTGGCAGACAGATCATTTTTAGGGGGATGAAATCAGCTGGAGTGCCCTCATTTCAAGAGTGGTGCACAGAGATGGGCAGGGAAGCAGCATTCGAGGAGATGTCATGTAGATGGCTAGGCAACTTAGATTTATTTAATAAAAAATGGGGCTGCTATCTGGCATTTTTGGAGGGCTCGCGGGGAGGGGCAGTGGAGAGAGATGTGCAATGTGTGAGATTATTATTTTTTTATTATATTGTTTTCTTTTTTCTTTTTCTTTTTTGTGTAACTCAAGTTGGGGTCACAGGGATATTTGCTGAGGGTCATTTGTTGAAGTTTTTTGTGAAGGTTAGGTTTAGAGTAGGGTTAGGGGATATAATCTATAATTCGTACAGTATAAAAATCATTATGTCTATGGAGAGAACTCATAAGAATAGCTGCACCTACGTGTGTGTGTGTGTGTGTGTGTGTGTGGCAATTAGTCCCAACCATGTATGTTCTGCCAGCAGACCGCTCGCACAATGAACATGGAAGATTTTGTATTGACATTTGATGTATTGATTGTGCGTATATGAGCTGTAAAAATTTTATCGTGGTACTTTTGTGATGAGCTGGATGTATGTATATACAAAATAAACGTATTCTATGTTTTAAAAGACTGTATGAGTAACTGTTTGAGCGAATACAAATTATAGACACTTGACCAGCACAGCTTGTGTCGGCGCTTGTAACATAACTGGCTGTTGCGGAAACACATGTGTGACACTACTCTGCCCAGTTATTAACCATCATATATGTGTGACGGTATGTATGAAAGGGTTCAATTACAAAACATTATTGAAATAAAGCATATTTGGCTCATATTTTGCAAATATATGTAAACTTTCAGAGTACACCTGCTTATTGTTGATAGAACATAACGATAGTCCCGGAGCTTGGGTAGCTCAGTGGTAAAGACGCTGACTACCACCCCTTGAGTTCACTAGTTCACTAGTTTGAATCCCAGGGTGTGCTGAGTGACTCCAGCCAGGCCTCCTAAGCAACCAAATTGTCCCAGTTGCTAGGGAGGGTAGAGTCACATGGGTTAACATTCTTGTAGTTTCTATAATGTGGTTCGTTCTCTGGAGGGCGTGAAGCGGACGTGGAGGCAGCTGGGATTCCTCATCCGCCACGGATTGAGGCGAATCACTATGCGACCATGAGGATTTAAAAGCACATTGGGAATTGGGCATTCCAAAATTGGGAGAAAAAGGGGAAAAAAAGATAGTCCCACCATAAAACAAAATTCCAATGGTTGAGTCATAGTTGTTGTGCCGTGCTGGATTGATCGTTTAAAACAGAGGAATTTTTAAAGCACCATGAGAGACAGTGCTTAGTATTTTCCAGACAATGAACCTACAAATGGCTAACAGTAACTCATCTCTGCATTTTAAACTGGGATAGAAGAAAAGTTTAACAATGAAAAAAAGTTACACACTAGCTTTGAATTTATTTTTCAAATGTACAGTTTGCTTCTTTCGGGGGTAATACATTTTATTGAGGAAACGCTTACTGAGTGCAACTGAAGATGCTAAATGTGATTAGACTAAATCTGACCCCTGAAAAGACAATTCTATAACCGAAAGTGGACTTGAACACAAGTTCCACAGAAAAAGGAAGCCTCAGGTTCGAATGGAAGTGTAGAAAAGAACCAGACGTTTTAGCCATGACTCAATCTGAGCCCTGGCTTCATTAACCTACTAAATAAAAGTCCAAAAGTGTGATTTCATTACGTCTGTGTGTGTGGCAAGAAGTCCCACCCATATTTGTTCTGCCAGCAGACTGCTCGCACAGTGAAGGTGGACCTCACACAGCGCTCAGTCAAAGCCACAGCGTTTCCGACAGCATTCCGAGCTTGGCAACCGCTGCAAGGAGAATGAGGAATTCTCTGAGATGGATATTCTGCCAGATATCAGCCCAGAGGCCAGTGCATAAATCTCTTAGGACAGCCAGCTGGGTGTCTGTGTCTGACAGCTCAAGCACAGTGCCCACAATAGAAGAAATCTCCTTCAAACCACAATAAGACACCAAGGACTAGTCTCACACTCATCAGTCTAATTATGATGAGATAGAACCAAAGGCCCATGAGTGTGGTGTGCTTGGGACATACTACCAGCACTTTGCCTAGAGGTACTAGACATCCAAAAATACATAACAGTACATCTATAATTATTGTTGTTGAGGCCATCATTATAACTGTCATCATGACATTTTGTCTTCCTCAGCCACCCTCTGTGTTCAGATCAAAGCCTGTTAAATAATTCATTACAGACACATTAGAGAATGTATTCATGACAGTAAAGCAGGTGAAAGATGCTACAGTGATACAACAAAACTCAAACCACACATCAACAATTTATCACAAAACCACACATGTATTATGTCCGCTATGTTTGGCATGGAATCTGCGTGCTATTCCCTGTCTTGTCATCCAAATATAAATCAAATCTTTAGAAATCTGGTCAACACTTTTTATTTCTCAAGGGCTAACAGAGGACTTGGATTCAAAACCCAACTTAAAGGGTTCATCCCTGAAAATGAAAATTCTGTCACTGTTTATTCTCCCTCATGTTGTTTTAAACCCATATGCTTTCTTTCCTCAGTGAAACTCAAAAGTAGATATTTGGCACAATGTTAGCCTCAGTCAGCGTTTACATTTCATGTATTGTTTTACCATATAATGAAAGTCAATGGTGACTGAGGTTGTGGTTTGCCTAAATCTTTTTATTGATAAAAGTCATCATATGGGTTCAATAACATGAAGGTGAGTAAATAATTACAGAATTTTTATTTTAGGGTGAACTATCTTTATCCTTACAATCATATAAATGAATAAATTGAAAATGTATTTATATAGTTAAAAACCCTCATATATAATTGTAAATCTTAATTTATAGTTATGAATCTTAATATATAGTTATAAATCCCAAATATATTTTTATAATTCTGAAAATACTGTGTAACTGTCACTGAATATATAGACATGAATCCCAAACATATAGCTGTAGGTGTTGAATACTATATACAGCATGTGTATATATATGAACCAATCAAACTTGACAGCCAGTGATCATGCATTTCAAAGAATTTCTGTGCCTCTAGCGCCATCAAACAGAATTGCAAAACAAATTAAATAAATTCTAAACAGTGTCCTGACTGCGCCCCCAGCTCACACCATTGGTTGAGTAACTTTTTTGGGGTAGGTATAAGTGGGTCGACAGGACTAACAGCTTTGAGAACATTGACTGGCTTACGACTGGCTATGAATGGCTCCCTAATAGTTGTCTTTGCAAATTACGCTGGAATAGGAGAAAGTATTTCAATACAGGAAAGAGTTACATACTTCAGCTTTAACTTTATGAAAACTAATATAGTTTGACATTTTTATACCAAATCCTGTGGAAGGTGACACTGGATTGGACTAACCAAGAATATACATTTAGAAATATATATATATATATATATATATATATATATATATATATATATATATATATATATATTTATTTATTTATTTATTTTTTTTTTTTTTTGTGACACACACAGAGTGACACACACAGAGATCACAGAGACTGGGTAGGGTAATGTGTATGTGAATGTGTATGTGTGAAAATGTCTGTGTAAGCTTACAAATCTTGCTTGCCTTTCCCCCAAAAAAACATTTGCCCAAACTCAGTGCAGGAATTCATCCCATAGCCATAGACACTGACAGATTGAACATGCCCGATCCCTCATAAATGCAATCTATTCAGCAAAGATAATTACACTGCAACACACAAGCGTGCCAAATGTTGAGATGAATACATAAGAATGGAGCACAAATGAGGTTGTGCGTGCAAACCAAAGTGAAGAGGTAAACTCAGATTATGATAAATTCATTATCACAAATTATCTAATTAACTCTATGGAGC
Organism: Xyrauchen texanus; assembly: GCF_025860055.1. Taxonomy (NCBI): domain Eukaryota; kingdom Metazoa; phylum Chordata; class Actinopteri; order Cypriniformes; family Catostomidae; genus Xyrauchen; species Xyrauchen texanus. The sequence goes on from NC_068281.1 coordinate 18,487,318, forward strand.
ATAAATGCAGTAGATCTGATAAGATTGGATTCATCTTCATTTTCATTGTGCAGTGTACAAGTACAAGGCCAAATATATACAAATGATATACAATACATCTAATCAGAAATGCAAATAGTAATGTAGTTAAAAAAATAATAATGGTCAATTGCAAATTAGTATGAGGTACAATGTCCGTATAGTCAGTGCAAGTGATCATGGTAGGAATAGCTTATCGTGAAATGGTCAGAATAGTAACATGCAAAATGAAAATGATTATTATACCTACTTATTACACAGTGTGCTGAGTACTCGATTCTGATTGGTCAATGGTGTCAGCTAGTCATCTGTTGTTTCTGAGTAACAACCACACATCTGGATTAAAACGTCATCATGGAATTCTGGGTCATCTTTCCTGCTTCTCGGATCACTGCACAAACTCTACAAGTGTCATGGAGCCATGCAACTCTATAAACAGAATCTTAGAAAAATTGCTTCAAAGTTTTTTGATTGTCTAATTAAAAAGGGATTATGAAATAGTCTCACTTTGTTTTCACTGAATGTGATTTTACCTAAGCCAAACACTTCTTTTTCAGGACAGATCTCTAAGAGAGACAATTTTGGTCATAACTCAATATTGACCAAATGTGTAGTTACTGTGTTTTGCCTTTCCTGGGGACTATAGGTGATGATTTTTTTTATTCTTCAGACTTCTTAGGTGTTATTAAAAAACCATAACATGGGCCCATTTTTCAAATTCGCATCAGTAATCTAAAATGTTAAACCCTTAATCTAAGACTTTATTAAGGCTTTCTCTATGTCTCTCTCTATGCCCTCCTTTCCTCCCTTTCTTTATTCAGGGCTGGCCTAGGACTCTCTGCCTGGACCCTGGTCACAATTATGAGTTATGACAATCATTATCCAAGCAGGATGTGAGTCAAGCCAAGTCCAGACAGCATGTAAAACAGTCAAAAGTCTGACACAGACACTCACCTAGCACAGGGAGACTGGCAATTGCATGGCCCCAGCAGCGGAAAGCAGTGGCCCGTCCAGACACGGCTGCAGCTCAGGGAGAGGCCACTGGGACGTTTCTTACCTCTTCCACCCTAGCGCCAAGCCCATATCGATGTGGATAACTGTCTACATGTAGGGGTTTACAAGGAATCTGTTGGGTTTTATGAAGTGTCACACTGCAAAGCCTGTGTTTAAAGCCAGGGAGACTTTCGGTGCAGTTATCACAAATTACAAATCACTGGGGAGCATTCTTTTCCAGAATCATACCAGCATTAATGAAGCCCATAAAGAGCAATGACCAACTGTAAGAGCTTTTAGACAGACTGCCTCAATTCACCAAATAATTCTAAAGCTATATTAAAGTGCTGGAATAATAGTTTTGTTTTGTATTTTTTTATTTAAAATACACATAATAATTTATGGGAAGCCAGCTGAGCTCTAAAATTGTTCAAATTTAAAGTGAAGTGTGTAGTTTCTGTACCACAAGCCTCACCAAAGGGTATTGCACAAAAATGGTTAAAAACAATTACATTTTCCGGAGCACTTCCCCTGTATGCCGTTGGTCAATCAAAAAGACCTCTTGATATTGGTTGGTCTGGATGCTCAAACAAAACAATGTTTAAAAAGCAACAGAGTCACATTGTTAGCACAGTTTGTGGAAATCAACTTATGTATTACTTATAGTTGACTCTTTACATTAAAATGAAATCAAATAAAAAAATTACAACTTTTCCGAGTTAACTCAGTCGCCTCTCACGCCGGAGACCGCGGTTCGAGCCCTGTTCGGAGTGTACTTTTCTTGTTTATCAGGTGTTGTTTTCGCTAAGGATAACCAATAAGCATTAACATAAAATGTATGTGTGACTTGTTTTGTGATATTAGTTTGTAGGAAATATACACTTTGATTTGATTAAATGGTTTTGTAGAGTGTAGCAAAGATGAGCGACAGACTGAGGAGCAGCAGCAGCTGTGCCAGAATCAGGCTTGGAAACTGGTAACAATTAATAAGTCACTTTACTTTAGAGAAAGTTAAAAGTGAAACATTGTTTATCTCAATGATCCTAATGAAAGGATTTTGACAGATGAATTATTCTCATAGAGATGATAAGAATTATATACAGTTCGATGCCATAGTGTGTCAATGAACTTAGACTAAAGTCATTCATGTATTGCTTTAACTTAGGATCTTATACATCATTTTGACTATTTATGTCAAAAAAATAGAAATTATTTGTATTCAATATTTTTTTTTACCTCACTTTACTCACTATAATATAACTATTTTGTGATGACTTTATGTTAATGTACATGAAAATTCAAGAATCATGATAGATCTTAGGGCAATCCCACTGATCTGCTCTTCCCAATACATTTTCTTCAATGGTATTGGTCTAAAATTTGACATATGTAGCACTTGATGAATTAGTTGTTTGAAGCTGATTTGCAATAAGTTATGTGCTGTATCTGTTCTTTTGCATCACAGATGATTCAGGGAGGAGAGAGGATGTTGAGGATAGTACTAGAGTGGAAGATTTAGGAACTGTAGAAACAGGCCCAGCCAGAGCAAAACTCAAAGAATACCCTCTCACCAGCTTTGGACTACGGGGAAGTGGTTGCTAGTGTGAAAATAAAATTGTCTGGGCTAAACCCCGGATGTCCTTCAATGCTGGAAACGCCTCTGCATCTGATGATAAATTACAATTTAAAAGTGGATTGTTTTGTGCATGTTTTTCCATCGCTAGCAGATGAGTGAGGTCTGACACAACAAAAATCCAGTTTAAGCCCTATAGTCTAATAAGGGCCCTGTGCCTATCTCTGGGTTCCTGGCTTAGAAAAAGATATGCACTAAAACAGATTGTGTGTAGTATAGCTTAATTTTGTGCCGATTTTTTCAATTGTTTATGTTGCCCCCCCAAACAAGCCAAATGCCCCCCCAAACATGATATCCTGGTAACCCCTCTGGTTAGTACTTTTACTCCTACTTGAGAAATATTTTTTTTTTTAAAGTAATTGTACTTTTACTTGAGGACAGTTTTTGGCTACTCATCCTACCTCTGGAAGGTAGTGAATAGATGTTTAAAGTGAAGTGGAACAGAGCCAAAGTCCTTTTGAATGCAAGTAAGTGCACTTGGTGGCCATCTCAGGAAATGCTCCCAGACAGCATTGTTCTACAGATACAAGGGGCATTCAAGTACAATGCCTATCTAGCTACTTGAATATGGAAAGACTGCAATATCCAAAACAGTTGGTCAAGATTACAATAAAAAAAAACATATTTCAAATCAGCAATAAAATCTGACAACAATGTGCTAAATTATGCTTCTTTAGCATAGATCAAGGCTGAAAATTATATTTTTCACACTGGTCCAGCTAATTTGCATATAATTTTTCTAGTTAACTTACAGCTAATGTCTGTATCTAAAAGGTGATTGGCTTTTTTATCTGGAAGGCAGGACTCCCTTTTCTACATTCGCCACGTTGTGAGTTACAATTTCTTCCATTCATTTTAATACAAGTGCTCCGTCTGGGCTAAATACAGGTGAAACTCGAAAAATTAGAATATCGTGCAAAAGTTCATTAATTTCAGTAATTCAACTTAAAAGGTGAAACTAATATATTATATGGACTCATTACAAGCAAAGTAAGATATTTCAAGCCTTTATTTGATATAATTTTGATGATTATGGCTTACAGCTTATGAAAACCCCAAATTCAGAATCTCAGAAAATTAGAATATTACATGAAATCAATAAAAAAAAGGATTTTAAATACAGAAATGTTGGCCCTCTGAAAAGTATAATCATGCATGTGTACTCAGTACTTGGTTTGGGCTCCTTTTGCATTAATTACTGCCTCAATGCGGCGTGGCATGGATGCTATCAGCCTGTGGCACTGCTGAGGTGTTATGGAAGACCAAGATGCTTCAATAGCGGCCTTCAGCTCTTCTGCATTGTTTGGTCTCATGTCTCTCATCTTTCTCTTGGCAATGCCCCATAGATTCTCTATGGGGTTCAGGTCAGGCGAGTTTGCTGGCCAATCAAGCACAGTAATACCATGGTCATTGAACCAGGTTTTGGTACTTTTGGCAGTGTGGGCAGGTGCCAAGTCCTGCTGGAAAATGAAGTCAGCATCTCCATAAAGCTTGTCTGCTGAAGGAAGCATGAAGTGCTCTAAAATGTCCCGGTAGACGGCTGCGTTGACTCTGGACTTAATAAAGCACAGTGGACCAACACCAGCCGATGACATGGCTCCCCAAACCAACACAGACTGTTGAAACTTCACACTGGACTTCAAGCATCTTGGATTGTGTGCCTCTCCATTCTTCCTCCAGACTCTGGGACCTTGGTTTCCAAATGAGATGCAAAATTTGCTCTCATCAGAAAAGAGGACTTTGGACCACTGAGCAACAGACCAGTTATTTTTTTCTTTAGCCCAGGTAAGACGTTTGACATTTGAAGCCCATGTCCAGGACCCGTCTGTGTGTGGTGGCTCTTGATGCAGTAACTCCAGCCTCAGTCCACTCCTTGTGAAGCTCCCCACACATTTGAATGGCCTTTTCCTGACAATCCTCTCCAGGCTACGGTCATCCCTGCTGCTTGTGCACCTTTTTCTTCCACACTTTTCCCTTCCACTTAACTTTCTATTAATGTGCTTTGATACAGCACTTTGAGAACATCCAACTTCTTTTGCAATTACCTTTTGAGGCTTTCCCTCCTTGTGGAGGGTGTCAATGATGGTTTTCTGCACAACTGTCAGGTCAGCAGTCTTCCCCATGATTGTGAATTCAACTGAACCAGACTGAGAGACCATTTAAAGGCTCAGGAACCCTTTGCAGGTGTTTAGCTGATTAGAGTGTGACACTTTGAGCCTACAATACTGAACCTTTTCACAATATTCAAATTTTCTGAGATTCTGAATTTGGGGTTTTCATAAGCTGTAAGCCATAATCATCAAAATTATATCAAATAAAGGCTTGACATATCTTACTTTGCTTGTAATGAGTCTATATAATATATTAGTTTCACCTTTTAAGTTGAATAACTGAAATTAATGAACTTTTGCACGATATTCTAATTTTTCGAGTTTCACCTGTAGTCTCTGGCCTTATGAAAGCAACATGTTTGACACAGCAAAGTCATTCAAGTTGTTATATTCCTTTTTATTTCTCTTTTCATTTCAATTTTCAAGCAGGAACAACTTTTCTTAATATAACAATAACAATATTTTAAATGGCAATCAAAAACTGTATTGCTCCATCTATTGCTTGTGCAAAAACCAAAAAAGGATGTGATGTCCTAATGACATATCATTAAACATAGCAAAAACAATATATGAGCACCCATAACAATAACAATACAATCAATATTTTTTTATTATAATGCAATTATAATTGAATATTCACATATTTTTTCACGTCTATGTGTGTTTTTGTTCATGTTTTGTTTCATGTTCTTCATTTAGTCATGTCTTCTACTTTTACATTTTGTTGTCATGCTTCCTGTTCTTGTTTCATGTCATGTGGTTTCCTTGTCATGTGACTGTCATATGACCCTCTTGTTTCACCATGATTATTAGTCCTGTCTTTTCATTGGTTTATGTTTATGAGTCTTGTTATCTTGTTATCAGATCTGTTTTATCATTGGTTCTTGTTTCATTGTCTAGTTATTTTCTTATTAGTTCAGTTTTCCTATTGGTTGCCATGTTACTCCTGTCTGTGTATTTATAGCCCTCATGTTCTCTTTACTATCGTCAAGTATTGTTTGTGTAATGTTGTAGTCAAGAGTCAAGTCTATTTCTGGTTTATGTCCTGGTTTGTTTTAATTTGGATTCACATTTTTTGATTTATTGCACTTTGTAAATAAACTGCACTTGGGTTCTTCAATTTATCATCATCTTCATCTGTTCCTGTTGTCTTGCTCCTGGTTGCCCGCTACTCATTGCAGAATACTCAACCCAACAAGATGAACCCTGCAGTTCAGTTGATTCATCTCTCCAGGGGAATCATCCACTTTAGATTTATGTCTCTGACTTTAGTGGACTTTGCGACTGGGTGAATTTGAATGAGTTAGCTCATAAGGACCTTTTCCAATCTGGTCTAATTGAGCCCATATATTCTATGTTGACTGGAGGCAGAATTAATTGGACTCTGGTTAAATACATTGACCGTGCCCTACATCGTAGTGGTTTGCTGTTTACTGTGGGAATGGTGGATGAGGATGCCATCCCTCCTTTGGCGGCCACAGCACCTGAGTCCCCATTCCTGGCATCTGTATCTGAGTACCTGGCCACCACAGCCCTCCTGGCTGCCACGGTCCATGAACCAGCACCTAAAGACTCTGCTGTCCCAAGGCCATAACCTGAAGACTCTGCTGTCTCAAAGCCAGTGCCTGAAGCCTCTGCCGTCCTAGAGTCAGTGCCATGTCACCAAGTCTGACCTACCATTTTGCCACGTCTGACCCGCAATGACAAGTCTGACGTGACATCAGACACACCATGCCAGGCAGCAGCTCCGCCCCCTGGGTCAACGCCTCCAGCGGCTCTGCCCTCTGGGTAGCCACCTTCAGTGCCTCCATCTCCTGGGTCTCCATTAGCCCCTTGAGAGTCTAGCATGTCATGCAACCTCATCTTGCCATGCTGTCTTATCAGGCCCTGCTCTACAGCCCACATCTGTCTCGTCACACTCTGCTCCACAGCTCTCAACTGTCTCGCCATACCATGCTCCACAGCCCAGGTCCTCTTCGACAGACCACTCTCAACAGCCCACGTCTGTCTCGTCAGGCCTTGCTCCTGGCCTCCTGCCGGATCCGCCCTGGCCTCCTGCCGGATCCGCCCTGGTCTTCTGGCCTCATGCCGGAACCGCACTGTTCTCCTGGCCTCATGCTGGAACCACACTGGTCTCCTTGCCTCCCGCCAGCTCTGACTTGGTTACCTGGTTTGCCCTGGTTTCTGAGTCCTATGCCAGCTTTTCCTAGGTTTCCTGGTTCATCCTGTTCTCTGGGTCCCCTGCCAGTTCCGTCCTGGTTGCAAGACTGCCCTAGTCTGCAGCGCCCTCTGCTCCCCCATGGTCACCAGCCCTGTCTGGCCCCCCCGTCTGGTTTCCAAAGGCCCCCCAAAGCAGCTCCCTATTTGTATTATGATTATCCCTAATTTTTCGCCTAATTTGGAATGCCTAATTCTCACTATTTAGTAGGTCCTAATGGTGGTGCGGTTACTCACCTCAATCTGGGTGGTGGAGGACATGTCTCAGTTGCCTCCGCTTCTGAGATAGTTAATCCATGCATCTTATCACATGGCTCGTTGTGCATGACACACGGAGACTCCCAGCATGTGGATGCTCATTCTACTCTCCGCGATCCACGCACAAATTGCCATGCGCCCCATTGAGAGCGAGAACCACTAATCACGACCACAAGGAGATTACCCAATGTGACTCTATCCTCCAAAGCAACTGGGCCAATTTGGTTGCTTAGGAGACCTGGCTGGAGTCACTCAGCACACCCTGGATTCAAACTCTCGTCTCCAGGGGTGGTAGTCAGCGTCAATACTCAATGAGCTACCCATGCCCCCCACCCCAATTGAACTCTTGATGTTTGTTTATTGTTGGATGTCGAGAGCTGCCCATAAAGGGGGAAATCTGTCACGTCTATGTGTGTTTTTGTTTATGTTTTGATTCATGTTCTTCATTTAGTCATGTTTTTATTTTTAAATAAAAATTTTGTTGTCATGCTTCCTTTTCATCTGATGTGATTCCTTGTCGTGTGACACTCTTATTTCACCATGGGCACATTCAATCTCAAAACGGTGTGCACCATTTTGCTATGGTTTCCGGGTTGAATTACATGTTTCCTCAAAACGGTGTGCAATGGGCTTTGAAGTACGTTTTCTCTCATTTGGTGGGGGTGTCAGAGGTGTTAACCTATCAGCAGCGACGTGTATATAAATCCTGCCGTATTAATAAGGCAGTTCGCACAATGGATCCAACTAAAGTCCTTTAAAAATGTCCACTGCAGCTTGGTGTATGCAACAATTGAAGACATTGAAGAAATGATTGCCTTATCATCCTGAAATGCGAGGCAAATTTTGGATCACCATAATTAGGATTTACAGTTTCCACATATCCCTTCTCTAGATTGGAATGATCTCTGCTCTTCTGGACAGCAAGGGCAGTGACTGTAACATTGAATGTATTTTGTAGTATTAAACACATATTTCAATAATTCTGTATAATTAATTTCATCAGGCTCCAAAAATTATTCAAAATAATGCAAAGTATGGCCTACTCTGCTGCCATAGTCGCAACGCTTGCATAACCCAACAGGGTGATCAACACACCACAATTCCATTTTAATAAAGTTTTGCTACGTTTTGCCGGGGCTGAATGTGCCCCATGTTTATTAGTCCTGTCTTTTCATTGAATTATGTTTGAGTCTTGTTATCAGTTCTGTTTTATCATTGGTTCTTGTTTCATTGCCTAGTTATCTTGGTATTAGTTCAGTTTTCCCATTGGTTGTCATGTTACCCTTGTCTGTGTATTTATATCCCTCATGTTCTCTTATCCATTGTCAAGTATTGTTTGTGTAAAGTTGTAGGCAAGTTTTTGTCAAGTCAAATCAAGCCAAGTCGAATTTATTTAAGTTCAGTTCAGTCCTAGTTTTTACTTTGTATTCACATTTTTGGATTTATTGCACTTCACTTTATCATCTTCTTAGTCATCATCTGTTCCATCTGAAAGCATGTGAATAGCCTGTGAAACTAACTTGATGGAAGTTAAGTCTTGGATTTGTAAAGTACGATCAAAGTTGCTGCCAGAGAGCAAAGCCATTTGAACCGACAAATATTTTGCTAATTTACAAATTGGCAATCATAAATACCTTCACCACTAGACAGTGCTGCAGTTCGGTGTGGAACTAAGTGAGCGGTTGTGTGGTCATGATTTATGCACCATTATCAATTGCTAATGGGACTGTGAATGTGTATTCTCACAGTTCAACCTCCATGTCAACTAGCACTCACTGGGAGACCTGCTACAGCAGAGTCCAATTGTGCATTAATGAAAACCATGTGGCCAGACTCTATCAAACTATGGGCCTGGGGATTGCCAATCCTCAGGTCTTTTAACCCAATACTTTGAGTAGAGCTCCAATGCTGCAATGCCTCACTTGCAGACTGTAGTTCATGATCATACCAACTTAACACTTAATCTCTCACATAAACAGCACAAAATGTTTTTTTTCTATTCCTTCACTTGTCATAAGAAGAATCCTTTTCTGTTTCCTCATGCATTATGTCTGTGAAGCCATCCTGTAAACCCTTTTGAATGGCAGATTTTTTTTTTCCATAGGCAGTGAATGAAAAAGGGCTTTCGAAAATGTGCAGGACAGAAGGGTATGGAGCATGTGGAGCTCAGTGTGTTTATCTATGTCACAGTCTATCGGTGGCTGACCATGAATAAGGTTATGTTGGGGTGTGGGTGGGGGGCTGTTTTTGTTTCCATGGCAGATGGGGCCCTCTCTCTCTGTCTCTGGGTTCAGGAAGGGCCGCAAACACAAACCACACTGATCGTGTTGTGCTTTCAGTCTGGCCGTGGCTTGCAGCGAGGCAGCGGTCAGAACTGCGACTCACTCCCTTGGTGGTCTGGCCCTGCAATTGTTTAAATCTAAACCGACCTTATCCAACTGGCTTTTTGAAAAGAATTGAGAATGATTTACAAGAGCTGCAATGGTCAGGAATAGGAAATCAGAGGAAATCAAGGCAAACCTTCAAGTCTGTGGTAGCCTCATGACTCTGGTGTGCCCTCATCATCGTTTGCCGGAAAGTCTTCACATTGACTGCTGCCCCAAAGTTGTCAGGCTCTGCTGTCTTCATAACATTAGTCCCGGTGGATTTGCAATGCATTTTGCCTAAATCCATATGTATCTCTTATGTTCTGTTGACATTTATTGTAGACTAGACAATAATGCTGTATGTATAGAAATTATAATGTCAATTCTGAAATTATTCCATCACATACATTTTTCTTTAAATTCTTTAATACTGAATATTCCTCTGATTTAAAAACTCATTATAAAGATGCACTGATTTTTTTTATGTATTTTTTATTTGTTTTTATTAATAAAAAAAACTAAAAGAATCAAATAGAAATATTAAAATGTATGAAAGAAGTAAAACAACACAAAAGCAATATCAGGTTCCATCACAAAGGTTTTATTAAAGTTTGTGTGCATGTTCATGTCAAGTATCACTCATCAAGAACTGTGTTCCATTATGCAACACCTGTGCCACATTTCCTGTCAGTGCCCCATCCTTCCATACCATCATTAACACAATTATGTCAGCCTTTAGTCTTAAGCCCTGAGTAGTTTGTCATGGTCACAGGTTAGTGCTGTAAAAGAGCAGATAATCACTAGAGGAGTGTCAGTGGCTTGGACTGACTTTTATTACCACCTTCCCTTGAACCAGAGCCCACTGCTCTAATGGCAAAAATGATTGCCATCTGTATGTAGTGAACAGCTTGTAAATAAAGATGAATGGGTATTAGTACATAAAAACGCTTATTGCTGGATTGCTGAGATGATGGTTGCCAGATTGTAAGAAGATGTTAAAATCGACCTCCTGACCTTCACTTAGAAGTGTGTAGAATTGAGAACACTGAAATTCATGCGTACTTGTGTACTTGAATATTTCTGAGCTCTAATCTGCATGTAATTGTATGTGTTATTCATGGAAATATGTTGGTGATATTAACTTGTATGTGTATTTCAATGAGTCAAGTAATATTAAAAACTCTAGCCACAGTTGAAGCTGTTGTAAAATGCCAAAGCAAATTAATCTGGCACGTTGCTCTGCTGCTTGGCAACTATAAAGAGGCAACATTTTATCATAGGTTAATGGACTGTAAGTTAATGCAATCAATTGTTTATTTTGAGATTTAATAAACAATTTATTAAACATTGGTGGATTTTATCATATTGCTTTTGCTGCCATTTTATAAAAGCAATAAGCCAAACGAGTCAGAGTGAAACAGAAGTAAAATCAATATAACACACATCCTTGAGTGGCTTATTGCTTTATTATTCCCCTAATTGTAAGGTTATAAATTCAGTAGCATAAAATCGAAACAGGTTTCAGTAGAAAATATTTGTATAGACTTTATCATGCAATTATTTGGACATATTTTGTATTTAATTTGGCATTTACATTCCTTTCAATAGATACAATAATTTATTACTTTTTATTATCTTGTGTGTGTGTGTGTGTGATTTACAAGAATTTCTGTGGTCTGTTTAGGCAGAGCACCAGATGAAATATTTCTTGGGTTATCCTTTAAAAGTTTGCTTCACTGTTCAAACAGAGAAAAGATAAAAATTGTAGCCAATTTTTTTGGGAGAGAGTGGATTACAGACAGATTTGGAGCTGAGGGTGTTGGTAAGCATAGCAATTATATTAATTCAGCAAACAAACATTCAGAGGTTCAACATCAATATTTCCTTTGCTGTTACTTTTCTCCTTTTTTTCTAGTGGAGGCTGCCTGCCCTGTTATTCTAATGTTTCTTCTGCAGGCAGCGACCAATGAAGCTCATCTCCTGTCCAGACAAAACAAAAGCTAAGCCACATTCCCAGAGTTCAATTTGCTGTTACATCGGAGGTCTGAGAATTGGGGTTTGGGCTATGCCTGTTGACTGAGGGGATCTGGCGGGAGGGAACTGGGCTTGAGTGGCAACTTTACATTTTAAGTTTGAAACTGGACATTTTCTTAATCCAGTTCCCAGTGAACTTCAGGACAAGAAAGCATTATTAATGTGGAGAAAAAGTACATGGAAACTGTAAAAACTCCAAGTTCGGAGATGGAAGGGAGGACACGGAGAGCACTGATGCAGTCAAGTAAGGCTCTTTATTTCTCTGCCTTCAGTACTCTGCGTGCACTCTTCTCCGAGCTTTTCTCAGTTCAATCAGATCAGTGTCACACAAACTTTGTCACCATAAACTTCTCTGAGACTTCAGCTTCACAGTACGTGTAAACGTCAAAATAAACTCTACAGCTTCACAATAAACATTTAATAAGACACCCCAGTCACTGGTCACTCATGTCATTCTCTCTCTCTCTTTCTCGCAGTGGTGTGGCTGTTTATATGCCACTTTCCTCATGCTCACTGGAATTAGAGACAGGTGTTAGACATAATTTAGCTCAGGTGCAAGTGCCCTTACCGGTTTCTCTCTCTCCGGGTGGACACTTGACCACGCCCCCGCTGCCACATATCCCCACTGCCCGACTCAGGCCGCGGCGCTATCCGGCCAGCCTAACACCAACAACACCCCCCACATTTCTGGAAAGGAAGTCGGCGACAGCATTCTGCGACCGGGGTCTGTGGACCACCTTTAATTTGAAGGGCTGGAGAGCCAGATACCACAGGGTGATCTGCGCGTTGGTATCCTTCATGCGGTGAAGCCATTGGATTGGGGCGTGATCTGAACAGAGGGTGAAGGCCCACCCCAGCAGGTAGTACTGGAGAGTGAGGACCGCCCACTTGATGGCCAGACACTCCTTCTCCACAGTGCTTTGTCTCCCTTAAGGAGAGCTTACGGCTTAATGTACAGCACTGGGCACTCCTCCCCCACCACCTGCGAGATTACGGCCCTCAGTCCTCTGTCTGAAGCGTCCATCTGCCAAACAAAAGGGAGAGAGAAATTAGGTGCATGCAAAAGCAGCCCCCCCGCAAAGTGGGGCTTTAACCTGCGTGAATGGCTGTTGGCACTGCTCCATCCAATGGACCTGCTAGAGCCCCCTTTGTAGTGAGATCAGTCAGCAGGCTGGTGACATCCGAATAATTATGCACAAATCTCCAGTAATAGCCAGCCAGCCCCAAGACCTGTCTCACCCCCTTTTTGGTCTTGGGGCTCGGGCAGGTCGCAATCGCCGCAGTTTTGTCCATTTGTGGATGCACCTGCCCGTAGTCAAAGTGGAACCCCAGATACCGTACCTCCACCCTCCCAATCGCGCAGTTCTTGGGGTTTGCTGTGAGCCTGCCGCAGTGATCTCAGGACCACCCTCAGATGCTGCATGTGCCGCTGCCAGTCATTGCTATAAATGATAATGTCATCCAAGTAGGCAGTGGTGTAAGCTGTATGCGGCCTGAGGATTCGGTCCATGCATAAAATTTAGACACCACGTTGACTTTTCTATAATCCACACAGAACCGTACAGACCCGTCGCTCTTAGGAACTAGAACAACCGGACTGGACCATTCCCTGTGGGATTGCTCTATTACCCCCATATCAAGCATCACATCCTATTCTTCCCGAACTATTTTCTTTTTGTGCTCGGGCAAGCGATAGGGACAGCTACGTACCATCACTCCTGGTTTGGTCTTGATGTGGTGCTGGATGAGGTTCGTACGACCCGGTAGAGGGGAGAACAAATCTGCAAATTCTTGTTGCAACTCGGCAACCCCTGCAGGCTGATATGGTGAGAGGTGGCCTCCGCAAGTGACCGGACTATTATAATTAGGTTTTATGTTTAACTGCAGGCCTAGCTCTGCCCTCTCTGGAACTACTGTAGCCAACGTCACAGGGACCGCCTCCCTCCATAATAGAGGGTCTTAGAGTTTTGCTCTAAGATCAAGAACAAACTGAATTTCATTATTTGCTATTTGAAGGTCCCTCCTCCCAAGCTTTGTGGATGACGTCAAGCACCCATCAGCTCCAATGGGGAAAATCCCATAGAGGCTTGTGGGATCTCTCACACTGCGAATAACAGGGGGTCGAGACATTTATCCCAATTTCTAGCATCATTGTGCACGAACTTACGAATCATGTTCTGAAGTGTTTTATTAAATCGCTCCACCAGGCCATCTGTCTGCATATGGTAAACGCTGATGCAAATCGATTTAATACCCAATAGTTCATAAAGCTTGCATAGTGTAAGTGACTTAAAGGTTGTGCCCAGGTCGGTGAGGATTTCTTTCAGTATCCCCACCCGGGAGATTACTTTGAAGAGTGCCACCACAACACTATGTGCTGAGATGTTGCTCAGAGGCACTGCTTCCAGATATCGTGTTGCATAATCCACTAGGACTAATACAAAGAGATGTCTGCATGCTGACCGCAAATTCTTTCAAAGGGGACCTTGATTAGCGGAAGAGGGCGCAATGGCGCTTTTGGGGTGTCTGGTGAGTTCACCAGCTAACATTCACGACACGTCGCACACCACCTGCAGACATCGCCGCCAATGCCTGGCCAATAAAAATGGGCTAATAAGCGGTTCAGTGTTTTTCTTTCCCCTAGGTGACCTGCCATCGGATTATAGTGAGCCACCTGGAAAACCATTTCACGCAGATCACATCTCGTCACTTTTATGCAGGACCCATCTGCGCATATTCCCTTTAATACATTTCTAAATTCAGACCAATTAGTCCCCAAAATCAGCGGATGGGTGAGGCGGGAACTAACCGTGTCCTCCACTCTATGTTTTGTTCCCCGAAATTTAATCGATGGGGCACTGTAGAGTTGGGGGGCACCACCTTGGGCGGGGAACTGGAGGACCTCGGCCAACTAGGAGGGCTCCATTGGGCATACTTCCAGATCCCGGGTTTCGGCACCAGTGTAAGAACTCCAAGTTCGGAGACGGAAGGGAGGACACGGAGAGCAATGATGCAGTTAAGTAAGGCTCTTTATTTCTATGCCTTCAGCACTCTGCGTGTACTCTTCTCAGAGCTTTTCTCAGTTCAATCAGATCAGTGTCACACAAATTTTGTCAACATAAACTTCTCTGAGACTTCAGCTTCACAGTATGTGTAAACTTCAACATAAACTCTACAGCTTCACAATAAACATTTAATAAGACACTCCAGTCACTGGTCACTCGTGTCGTTCTCTCTTTCTCTTTCTGGCACTGGCATGGCTGTTTATATGTCACTCTCTCCATGCTCACTGGAATTAGAGACAGGTGTTAGACATAATTTAGCTCAGGTGCAAGCGCCCTTACCGGTTTCTCTCTCTCCGGGCGGACGCTTGACCACGTCCCCCACTGCCACAGTAACCAAATTGCCAAAATACCACAGATTACTAAAGTTCTTGCTAATATTGTAATAGCATAATACATTGATATAGGACCTCCATTAAAAAATAAGAAGCATTCATAATCTAAATAAGAAGCATTCATAATCTTTCAGGTATTTTTTTTATTAATTAATCTATTTTTTTATTATGATAATGGTGGCTAATGAGTTACCTAAATGTATTATGGTTATAAAGTTTAACACACACACAATGGTAAGAAAATGATCAAGAAGCCTAACATGATGTGAATTGAAATACAATTATTAAAAATTAAATGTTTTCCCATGAAAACATGATTTTTAAAATTTTGATAAGAGAAGGGAAAAAAGATCTTACACTCTGCATGATTTTTGGCCTGTCACCTGAAATTTTTCACACTCAAATTTCAAAGCTCCCTGTTCGCACATACAGTTGACTAATTTAATAAAACTTGCTTCGTTTTACACCGCCTACATTTTACAAAATTATTGCAATAATTAATAAATAACATTCCATATGTTTGCAATTTTATGATAAACATCATTTTTTTTTAAATAGTTTTTTATGTCTAAAGTTTAAAAGCATGCCATTTCAGTTCTGTTTCCTCAATTTTTCAAGCAAAAAGACAGATTTTGTTCCACTGGCTGACAGCAAGTAAGAATTGTTTTTTGAAAAAAAAATAAAAATAAAAAAAAAATATATATATATATATATATATATATTTCCTCTATCACATTCATCACATGATCTGAAATGTAGGTGGTGCTCTAAAGCATTTTAGTCATCATCCATAGACAACAAGTATTTTTTAAAGCGTTTAGAACTTCCAAACTGTTTTGTTGAATATCTTGGCTTTTGAGTTGTCTAGAAGCCCAATCTAGGTGTCATTGTAAAGCAGAGAATCACAAATTTACAGTGATGTGTAACATTTAATATTCTATAGATGAGAACCGATTTTGCTGATGATTTGTTTCTCATAAATGTTCTACCGGACTTTATATTTTGTTCCAAATATTTTTGACACAACACTGGATTATTCACCTAAGAAAGCTAACAAACAAGTAAACAAGTAATTTCTTAATTAAGCTTTTTAAGACATTTGCATTTTATACCTTACCGAAATAAAATTTCACTTTGTGATTTTTTTTAAATAACTCAAACTGTAGAATAATTGCAACAAAATAAACTGTACAGTCACCTTCCTGAAAATGAGAGCTTTGATTTGATTTATGACTTGTCCATTTAAGTGCTATGTGAAGGACTTAATATAAAAATAATTCTACAATGTAAACTCTAGGTTGGGCCAATTTGCAACACATGCCTGTGTTTTCAGATCATATTTTGTTATTTATGTTACTAAACGCAAAAGTAATGGGATTATCTGAACAATTCAGATTCTAAGCTTAGAAATAATAAAAAAATGCCTAATTTATGCATCCAGGGCCTCACCACGGTTTTCTATTTCAGAAGATGTGCATGTATGCACCAAGGGACATGAGAAAAATGTAAACATCTATTCAAACAAAATAAGTGAAATTGTTCATAATTCACCCATTTGATTTAATTATGGTAACAGAATATTTTAAAATTGCCATCATTAAATCTTTAGTTAACAGATAGGCAAGATTAAGTTGTTAGCTTAAAGACTATTAAGTTGTTAGTTAGTAAACAGGATTCTTGAATCTCATCCCTTTGCACGATCATATTTACATTACTTTAAATAATAAATATGTATAACGTAAAGTAAAAAGCTCAAAAATCGTCTGATAGAACTTCAGGCATCCAACCCATACTGCGCCAGTCTCTGCAGGGCTAGGAACCAACGTTATTGCCCGTTATTTCCGTACGACACATTTAAATGTTACGGTCCTGGGTCAACGGAAAATAGCTTGTCCCTTTTTCTAGACTATTATAGATTTTTTTAGGCGTTTTCCCTTATTTCAGTAAATAATTATCTTTGTATAATAAATTCATTTTCGAATCTGTTTCTATCAGTTGTTGCTGTAGTCGTTTTGACGTATGCTCATGACAGAGTGCTCCACATGAGCGTCTGCTTCAACTGCACATCCACACGTTTACTGACTGAACACTTCACAAATCATAAACATTTGGACAGCCAGTCCAGGTAAGCGTAGAATGTTCTTGAATTATTATACTTAAACATTGTCGGCAACGGTAATGTTTTGCAGTACATCGTAGTAGTTGAGCTAGTATGGATGATGAAATATATGACCTGTTAGGAGTAATGTCTTGAGAAAGCAGGTTGAATAAAGAAGAGTCAACATAAGGTTGTGCATGTCAGTATTTAAAAATGTTTTGGTATTTTATTGTAAGCGTAGAATGTTCTTGAATTATTATACTTAAACATTGTCGGCAACGGTAATGTTTTGCAGTACATCGTAGTAGTTGAGCTAGTATGGATGATGAAATATATGACCTGTTAGGAGTAATGTCTTGAGAAAGCAGGTTGAATAAAGAAGAGTCAACATAAGGTTGTGCATGTCAGTATTTAAAAATGTTTTGGTATTTTATTGTAGGTACACTGAATGTGATGTTTGGTTTGTCCTGTAGGTGTTAGGTATGGAGCTGCAGGCTGTGCTGATGGCAGCTGGTGGTGGGTCCAGAATGATGGATCTCACATATAACACCCCTAAACCCCTGCTGCCTGTGGGGAACAGACCCCTCATCTGGTACCCTCTCAACCTGCTGGAGAGAGTGGGCTTTGAAGGTAAAAATGCTGTCATTGCAGACCATTAAGTTTATTAAAATGCTGTTTTTGGTCAGTATCATGATAAGAATGAGTGTTTTTGTTTTCATGTATTTGGCACCTATACAGCCCTGTATTAGTGCTTGATGGATTGATCACAAAGCGCAAACCACAAAGACATCGATATATTACAAATAACTGCAGAATGCTTGTCTCTCAAATTCAGCCTTTATTACTCTGGCATTTCTCTTCTGTCCAAGTGGGAAACTGATATATCTGTCTATATCTATCTGTCTGTCTATCTATCTATCTATCTATCTATCATTAAAATAAAATTACAAAATCTTATTTTTTTGAGTTAGGCTATTTGGTCTGTATTCATTACATTATGGCAGAGGCAATGTGCACAGAAGTGCAGAAAGAGAGAGATGCAATAGATGCTATTTACACTAATTGTAAATAGCAACTTAAAACATCTTCTTTGTGCTAAGTGCAAATACAGCAGTGTTAGATGCTATGTGTACCCCTAATTAAATACTAACAGACAGTATAGGGGCATCACTACAGTGTGTTTATTTAGATTCCCACAGACACTTTTCACCTAACCCTAACCTTCCCTTACAGAAATGAACTATGGTTTTACTACAGTAACCATATATGGTATTTTGTAGTACAATCATAGTAACCACAAAATAAAAACATGGTTATTATATAACACCATATTACTATAGTAACACTGGTTTATTGGATTCAAACTGTGGCTTCCGCCAAACAAATGGTTACAACAATATTACTATTGTAAAACCATGGTTAATTTTACCTGGATCTAACCTTTATCTCAACTCCCGACCTTCATTGTGACCAAATCTCTGTGACGAATCAGCCTTCATATAATTTTATTTAGTTTTAGTAGTAATATTATTAATGGAAGTATTAAGAGTGGAGACAGGATACAGGATGGGATAAAGTGGGGCAAAAGGCGGATTTGAACCTGGGTCGTCGGCAGGAAAAAAGTGCACAATTTCTGTGTTTCCACCAGACTATATTACACCTATAGTGCAAATATTCACTCCGATATTCTTAATTTTTCAATATTCTTTATATATTTTTAGCCATATGTATAATGTCTGTAAATGCTCTCTTGATAAGTCAAGTTAAATGAAAAAAAAAAAACTTAACAACTGACCCAGTGATTTAGGGGTTTTAGGTCCTGAAATACTAAGCTCTTTTCTGCAAGGTTTTTATGCCCTTAAAGCTATTATTAGTTGAAAATATGTAAATAATGTTATTAGTTATTAAATTATGTGTTGTAATGTCAGACTGAATGGGGTGTGGAGAAATATTGAAATGTTTCAAAATAGCTTACTAAATTCGGTTTAGTTCTATGATTCATAATTGCACATGAAGATAAACATGAAAGATGTCTGTGTGTCCTTAAATGTATTTAAGCATTCAAATTATCACATATATGGAGGTCAGTGGATTGCATAAGTGACAAACTATCTGTAAAAGTTGTGATGGGGAAAAAAGAAAGCCTGCTTAATCTGGTCTGTTGCTATATACCCTTTTGTAAAGGTCTGTAGGGCATCTCTAATCTAATATTTGAGATGAAATTGCCTTATCTCCTTATTAAGGCCTTCACATCTCCAATTATGCACATGCTCTGTAAAAGGAGACCTTCTTTAGGCCCACCCATATTCTTGCAATGCTGTTTTGGAGCAACGTATGGAAATTAACGGTGCTGGGAAATAACTACAATGCATAAATTACCTTCATAAAATAAAAATAAGGACTTAAGTGTTTTTTGTTGAAATAAATACAGATAATTTACTGTAGAACCCTGTGTTCCCTTTATTGCTTCAGTTACTTGAAAGCCAGTAAAGGAGGCATACATTTTTGAGTATCTGTTTTTAATACCTTAATCATAATAAAGGTTTATTGTTCACACCTTACCGTTTTGACTAACCATTCAATCCAGCTGGTGTGGGGTTTGTGGGTATGGCTCTTTGCCTGCCCAGCAGTACAGTATGCACCTTTATGTGTGGCACAGTCTGCCATGTTAACTGCCAGAGTGCCAGCCAACAAGACCCTGCAATTAACTTTTACAAGTCTTAGCACAAACTATGGTAAGGAAGCTGCTTTGCTAGAAAATATTTGTGCTGTAAAGCAGGATTCAGGGACAAGTCTTTACCAATTGGCCAAAATTCTCTTTCTCTCAGTAGGCAAATGGCAAATAATTCACAAAGACTCGATTGAAGGCTGTAATATATTTTCTCTAAGTATTTTTCCCTAATCGAATGAAGTCTGAGGTTTTGTAGGCAAAATGTGTGCTCTGGACATATAATGTATTGCCAAAGTATGTTGGCACAAGACCCTACACCCTATGTGCTTGTTGAATAAACCATGTAAAGTTCATATGGACTTGGTCCTCTGTTGGCCATTATTATCTACTTTAATGCAGTTCAGTCAAGGTCTTCCACACCCGAACCAGTACAGTAAACCATTTTGCTGGTGGCATCCTTTGACTGTGCCACGCTGAATATCACTGAGCTCTTATTGCATGACTGTATGCTTGTTTTTATATACCTGTTAGTAATGGGTATGGGGCTGGGGCTGTAGTGTATCTCCTCCAAACCATTTCCTGCAAAATCAATAATCTTGCAAAAACTGCTATCATGTGCTTATAATGTGCATGACTGTATAAAATACATACCAAAAAAAACTTTTTCTTTATTTTTGTTTCACATTTTTTTAGCAGCCAAATTAACATCATGACCTGTGATCTCTTTCAGAGGTGATTGTCATCACTACTAAAGAGGTTCAAAAGGCCCTGAGCACAGATCAGCGTCTGAAGACGGATGTGAAGATGAAGCTGGATGTGGTGTGTATTCAGGAGGAATCTGACATGGGCACTGCAGACGCTCTCCGACACATCCAGCAAAAGATCAAGGTGCGTACAGTGTTAAAATCGTGGAGAACTCTGAGAAAATACTGAAGCTTGCTCTAGAACAGTGAGCTGATTTGTTGTAGTGTTGTCAAAAATACCGGTACCCCGGTACCAAGTCGGTACTCAAACAAAAAATTATTTACGATACCAGAATTTTTGAAGGTACAGAGTACCGGGTCTACCCGTTACCCATGCAGAGGCGGGAACTTTCGAACGCTCACAACAAGCAAAAGATTGCGGCAAGCAAAGCTGAATCTTGTCGAAATGAAAAGTGGAAAAAGCCAGGTAATTTGAGGCTGATGAAAAGGGAAACATCATAGATCAGCAAAAACCTATTTGTAAACGCTGCTTTCACAATTTTCTGACGAAAGGAGGAAACACGTCAAACTTAATAAAGACAGACACCTGGATTTATTCAAGCAAATAAAGCAGGTGAGTTTAAAAGCATATTATCATTTACATTAGGGCTGAAACGTTTAGTCGACATTATCGACATCGTCGAAAATACAAAATTGATTAGAAAAATGTTCGTTGTAGAATAGCGGTTTGATCTCATTTAACGTAACATGAAATCACATTAAACTGTAACGATATCGTGCGAGAGCAGCAGTTCACGCCTGCTGAAGGAAGAATTACACAGATCAGTCCAGATGCATTCTAAACTTTCACAGTTTATTTTGTAGATCCCAAAGTATTAGGGAATGATTAAAAACAAAAGTACATTCAGAAGCATGTACCGTTGTGGAATAAGCGGAGGAGGCGGAGCTCTTTATAGGAAACATCCCGGCGTAACATCTTAAATGCAGTAAAATTGCTTTATTAAAGTTCAAATAATACAGAAGCAGGTAATGTTAATAACTATAAACTCAGAAACTGGCATTTCTCTGTGTGTTCAATGAGTTGCGCGAATGTCCCGATCTAATGGGGAGAGATTGAAACTGCACCCGGCTGAGAGAGAGACTCTATAGCAAGCCGTTTTAACTTTTATTCATTTCCAGGATATTAATTCTTGATATCAACCATTCAATTTTCACTAGTTAAAATGTCTATTCTTGAAATCAAGAATTACGTGGTTACTAGTAAACATGTCTATTCTAGATATCAACAATTATTTGCTACTAGTAAAAATGTAAATTTTTGATATCTGAAAATGTATTTATGATATCAACATAATTTCAGATATCTAAAATGGCTTTCATACTAGTAACAATCACATTCATGATATCAGAAATGAACATTGTCACTAGTGAAAATGGAATTATTGATATCAAAAATGAACATTGTTACTAGTAGCAATTCAATTGTTGATATCAAGAATAGACATTTCATCTAGTGACAATTGAATTCTTCATATCAAAAATAAAGTTTTTTACTTTAATACGAATTGTATTTCTGATATGTGAAATTGGAATTTCAACAAGTATGAAATCAAATCTTTATATCAACAATTGATTTTGAATGGCAGGCTATGGTGACATTTCACTAATGAAAATACAATTATAGTTTTTACTAGTTGAAATACAATTCTTGATATCAAGAGTGAGCATTTTAACTAGTAAAAATGTAATTGTTGATATCAAGAATTAGTATTGTTACTAGTGGAAATTTAATTTCTGATGTCAAAAATTGCCATTGTTACTAGTAGATATCAAATTTCTGATATCAATAACTATCATTTTAACTAGTGAAAATTGAATTGTTGATATCAAGAATTAATATCCTGGAAATGAATAAAAGTTAAAACGGCTTGCCATAGAGACTCTGCCTCGGGGACATCATCCCTCGAGCGTGCGCGCTAAATGCAGCTAAATTGGAACGCGATTGCTCACTATAATATTTAATCATAATATATGTCACTGTGCATTTCTTATCATGAAGAAAATTGGCAATATGCAGCTTTATTAATAAGAGAGCACTTTGCACATTAGTTTGGAAATTGTTTTTTATTAATTCTATTGTATGCTTGTTTATTTAGGCTTTTTTTAGTACTTGATAAAAACAACAAAAAGTTGAAGCAAATCTTATATTATGTTCAAAAATACTTTAAGCATACATTGTTCAGTTTTGTTATAATTAAAAAATATATTTAAATTAAAGTGTTGCTCAATGGCATTTTGTTCTTATTTCTGCTGCTAATGTTTTGTAGACTTTGTTAATAAAAGAGTTTTGTTTAGTAACCTGTTTTTGCTTTGGTACCGAAAATGGTATCGAGTACCGTGAAATTTCACTGGTATTGGTACCGACTACTGAAATTTTTGTACCGTGACAACACTAATTTGTTGTTTACATCTAAGGAATCATTCTAACTACAACCTCATAAGTGATTCATTGGACTGAATTTGGAATGCTCTACATGGGCAGCAACACTGTGCACCACACAAATAACACTCAAAACACAATTGAAAATTGTAGATTTAAAAACGTTTTTTGTTAAATAAAATTTGTTTGAATTGTTTAATAACAATTCAGTTTTTAATTTTTAATTTAGAGTTTATTAAAAAATATTTAAAGTATAATCAACACTTCTCTCACCTCGTCATGCAACTTGTGTGCCTTGGAAGAATTTGACCAAAATAAATATTGTAGAAGACATATTAACGTTTGGAACAGCCTTAATGTTAGGCGCATGCCTGTGACCCCATTTACACCTGGTAAAACCTTGACAAAATGAGCCAATACGTCTCCCCTCTGCCATTCTGAACCTGTGTGTGCGTACGTGCGTACACGTGTGTGTGTACACGTGTGTGTGTAACAGCTCCAGCTGAAGAGAGCGAGACCTAAAGCACAACATTTGGTAGGTGTGTGATACCCTTGGCCAAAATCGATATGTTGTGAACCGGCTAGTGAGATGCAGACTTTAATATACTGCAATAAGAATAATTTTAGTATTGGCAGAAATAGAAGCAATTTCAAAAATCAATTTTCAATTTAAATCGCTGTCGCTTGTCGTGCGTCACTGCTGGTTAGGGTAAAAACTCTGATTAACATGGAAACGATACCTTTTATCACATGTTGAGTCATCGTGTCTGGTTAGGACATGGTGTTAAAAACAGGTGTAAACGGGGTCAATGATGCCTTAAAGTGCTTTCCAGGTAGGCAGCTTACTAGGTTTTGGAGAAGTCTTCTCTTGCTGACATGTCATAATAGTCATTTATTACATTGACATTCATTTATTTATACAACTACAAGTAAGCCTTTGTGGCTTGACTCCACTAAATTGTGTACACACTGG
The DNA here is from genome assembly GCF_025860055.1 of Xyrauchen texanus. Lineage (NCBI taxonomy): Eukaryota > Metazoa > Chordata > Actinopteri > Cypriniformes > Catostomidae > Xyrauchen > Xyrauchen texanus. The sequence continues at coordinate 18,511,231 of NC_068281.1, forward strand.
CTCTGTAGCACTATTAAAACATTGCTCTCTTTGTTTGAGTATACCAACCAACCCAATTTAGCAACTTTGGCTCAACCAATGGCAAGAGTTTGGGGCGGGAGTATCTGTTTGTCCAACCCTTGTTACGACGATTGTTAGGGAGACCTGTTTAAAAACAGCAGAAATTATACACTTTAGTTTCTAAGAAAATGACTCGATGTGAGAATTGTTATTGATGTAGAGGTGGAGGGGGGTCTTATAAGAAGTTGGTCTTGTAACAGTGAAGTGTTTCATCACTGGAAGACACTACGTGAGTTAACCATAGCATGTTGACTAAATGGTTAGTCAACCATTCACATTCACATTCATGTGAGCATGAGCGTGTGCCGAGAGGCATGTAAAGGTCTGGCAGGCATACACTGCCTCACCTGTGTCCCATCTGAGCTGGCCTGGGGTCAGTGGATTGATGTTAGGGGAAGATCCTGTGTGCCAAAGTAAGATCTTTGATCCGTGCAGCCCGGCAGTGCTGGGTTCAACTCCACAGAGTACCTCATTTCACCTGCTGAAATCTCAGCGGCCAGAGACCACTAACTCCACAAACACTTGATGTCAGTACACTTCCTCAAACTTTACATACATTCAGGCCTGCAGGACATGTGTGGGGTTGTTGTGTAAATGGAATGGGGCAGAAAGGAAACATCTTGGCAAGCTTCTTTGGGTCACTGTTGGGTTTAAGGCTGTGTGAATCTAGTCTTTGACATGTTATGTTTCTTGTGTATGGTGTAGCCTAGTGGTTAAACATCTAGGCTGGTACCCAAAAGTTGGTTCAAACCCCACATTTGGCAATCCAGTCCTGTATTATGTATATTCCTCAGATCAGGTACTTGTTTATATTTATGCCATGTCAGGGTGTTTGGTTTGTTACTAGAGTGTGATTGCAAGGACATTACTAAATGGTTGTTTGATAGCTGCTTACTTGCCTAAGTCAAAAGAGACCTTCCTCAAGTCTCTAATAGGGCAGCAACTAGTGATTATTTTGATAATTGATTAATCTAACGATTATTCAACTATTCAGCGTTTATTGCAACGATTAATCATTAGCTCTTAACTGATTATTCAGCTTGTGCCCGGACTTAAAAGGTTGTATTAAACATTCTTACTAACAAAAACATAAAATCATCTCTTAAAATACCTTTAAATGACATTCACTTAATTGAAGGGGAAAAAACTTTTAAGTTTAATACAGTAAAGAAATTCATTGCAAAATATCTCATTGTTATCAAGTGTTTTTGTCTTATTTTCCATTTAAAATGATCTAAAAGGCTTAAACAAGAAACATTTACTTGAGAAGCAACATATAAGATCTTAAGAATTGCTTTCGGAGAATTTATCTTGAATATACAGTCAGGTCCATAAATATTGGGACATCGACACAATTCTAATCTTTTTGGCTCTATACACCACCACAATGGATTTGAAATGAAACGAACAAGATGTGCTTTAACTGCAGACTTTCAGCTTTAATTTGAGGGTATTTACATCCAAATCAGGTGAACGGTGTAGGAATTACAACAGTTTGTATATGTGCCTCCCACTTTTTAAGGGACAAAAAGTAATGGGACAGATTAACAACCATAAATCAAACTTTCACTGTTTAATACGTGGTTGCAAAGCCTTTGCAGTCAATTACAGCCTGAAGCCTGGAACGCATAGACATCACCAGACGCTGGGTTTCATCCCTGGTGATGCTCTGCCAGGCCTCTACTGCAACTGTCTTCAGTTCCTGCTTATTCTTGCGGCATTTTCCCTTCAGATTTGTCTTCAGCAAGTGAAATGCATGCTCAATCGGATTCAGGTCAGGTGATTGACTTGGCCATTGCATAACATTCCACTTCTTTCCCTTAAAAAACTCTTTGGTTGCTTTCGCAGTATGCTTCGGGTCATTGTCCATCTGTACTGTGAAGCGCCGTCCAATGAGTTCTGAAGCATTTGGCTGAATATGAGCAGATAATATTGCCCGAAACACTTCAGAATTCATCCTGCTGCTTTTGTTAGCAGTCACATTATCAAAAAATACAAGAGAACCAGTTCCAGTGGCAGCCATGCATGTCCACGCCATGACACTACCACCACCATGCTTCACTGATGAGGTGGTATGCTTTGGATCATGAGCAGTTCCTTTCCTTCTCCATACTCTTCTCTTCCCATCACTCTGGTACAAGTTGATCTTTGTCTCATCTGTCCATAGGATGTTGTTCCAGAACTGTGAAGGCTTTTTAAGATGTTGTTTGGCAAACTCTAATCTGGCCTTCCTGTTTTTGAGGCTCACCAATGGTTTACATCTTGTGGTGAACCCTCTGTATTCACTCTGGTGAAGTCTTCTCTTGATTGTTGACTTTGACACATATACACCTACCTCCTGGAGAGTGTTCTTGATCTGGCCAACTGTTGTGAAGGGTGTTTTCTTCACCAGGGATAGAATTCTTCGGTCATCCACCACAGTTGTTTTCCGTGGTCTTCCGGGTCTTTTGGTGTTGCTGAGCTCACCGGTGCGTTCTTTCTTTTTAAGAATGTTCCAAACAATTGATTTGGCCACACCTAATGTTTTTGCTATCTCTCTGATGGGTTTGTTTTGATTTTTCAGTCTAATGATGGCTTGCTTCACTGATATTGACAGCTCTTTGGATCTCATATTGAGAGTTGACAGCAACAGATTCCAAATGCAAATAGCACACTTGAAATGAACTCTGGACCGTTTATCTGCTCCTTGTAAATGGGATAATGAGGGAATAACACACACCTGGCCATGGAACAGCTGAGCAGCCAATTGTCCCATTACTTTTGGTCCCTTAAAAAGTGGGAGGCACATATACAAACTGTTGTAATTCCTACACCGTTCACCTGATTTGGATGTAAATACCCTCAAATTAAAGCTGAAAGTCTGCAGTTAAAGCACATCTTGTTCGTTTCATTTCAGATCCATTGTGGTGGTGTATAGAGCCAAAAAGATTAGATTTGTGTCGATGTCCCAATATTTATGGACCTGACTGTAAGTGTAGTTTGTACGTATTTTTTCACTTGTTTTTTACTTCTGTCAGTTCAGTAAAGACAAAATATACTTGTATTCAATATCTATTCACTGAAAGTAAGTCTAAATATCTTATATGCTGCTTCTCAGGTGAATGCATCTTTTTTTAAAGGATTTTTAGATATTTTTAAATATTTGTATTATTAATATTATATTCAACATTCTCAGAAAACAATTTGTCCTCTGCAGTATAGCTGCTAAAGTAAATGTATGTGGTTTTAAAGGCATTTTAGATATTTATATTGGAAAACAAGCTAAAAATAAAATGCATCAAAAACGTATTTTGTTGCTATGTATATAATGGGGCAAAGATGACCTTTTTGTTCACTTCAATCCAAACTCTCGCTTATTAATTAAGCTGCATATTGCCAATTTTATTCACGATAAGAAATGCATAATATATATTATGATTCAATAAGTCGTGAGCCATCACGTTATAATCTAGCTGCAGCATGCATGCGCACTTGAGTGATGAGCATCCCTGCACCAGAGTGTCCCTCAGTCGGGTACAGTTTCAATCTCACCCCCTTAGATCAGGACACTTCGCACCAATTCATAGAAGAGACGCTGACAACACAGAGAAATAACAGTTTCGGATTTTGTAGTTATTTATAACAGATAATTGGAAAAGATTATGGATCTTAGCCCCATTGAGCTTTTGTGGGATCAGCTAGACTGTAGGTGCATGAGAAGTGCCCGACAAGACAGCCACATCTAAGTGGGTGTGGGGTGAAATGTCAGCTGAGTATCTGGACAAAATGACGGTTAGAATGCCAAGGATCTGCAAAGCTGTCATTGCTGCACATGTAGAGTTCTCTTGACATGGGAAAATCAAAAGAAATCAGCCAAGACCTCAGAAAAAATACTGTGAACCTCCACAAGTCTGATTCATCCTTGGGAGCAATTTCCAAATGCCTGAAGGTACCATGTTCATCTGTACAAACAGTAGTACTCAAGTATAAACATCATGGGACCACACAGCTATCATACCGCTCAGGAAGGAGACGCTTTCTGTCTCCTGGAGATGAATGTAGTTTGGTGCGAAAAGTGCAAAACAATCCCAGAACAATAGCAAAGGGCCTTGTGAAGATGCTGGAGGAAACAGGTAGATGAGTATCTATATCCACAATAAAACGAGTCCTTTATCGACATAACCTGAAAGGCTGCTCAGCAAGGAAGAAGCCACTGCTCCAAAACTACTATTAAAAAGCCAGTCTGCAGTTTGCAGGTGCACATGGGGACAAAGATCTTTTGGTCAAATGAAACAAAAATTAAACTTTTTGGCCATAATGACCATTGTTATGTTTGGAGGAAAAAGGGTGAGGCTTGCAAGCCGAAGAACACCATCCCAACCGTGAAGCATGGGGGTGGTAGCATCATGTTGTGGGGTTGCATTGCTGCAGGAAGGACTGGTGCACTTCACAAAATAGATGGCATCATGAGGAATGAAAATGATGTGGATGCCAGGAAGTTAAACTTGGTTGCAATTGGGTCTTCCAAATGGACAGTGACCCCTAAGCATACCTCTAAAGTTGTGGCAAAATGGTTTAAGCACAACAATGTCAAGGTATTGGAGTGGCCAGCACAAAGCCCTGACCTCAATCCGATAGAACATTTTTGGGCAGAACTGAAAAAGCGTTTGCGAGCAAGGAGGCCTACAAACCTGACTCAGTTTCACCAGTCCTGTCTGGAGGAATGGGCCAAAATTCCAGCAACTTATTGTGAGAAGCGTGTGGAAGGCTATCCAAAATGTTTGACCCAAGATTAACAATGTAAAGGCAATGCTACCAAATACTAACAAAGTGTATGTAAGCATCTGACCCACTGGGAATGTGATGAAAGAAGTGAAAGCTGAAATAAATAATTCTCTCTACTGTTATTGTGACATTTCACATTCTTAAAATATAATAGTGATCCTCACTGACCTAAGACAGGGAATGTTTTCTCCGATGAAATGTCAGGAATTGTGAGTTTAAGAAGGAGTTTAAATGTATTTGACTAAGATGTATGAAAACTTCTGACTTCAACTGTGTGTGTGTGTATGTATGGTATGTATATGTGTGTGTGTATATATATATATATATATATATATATATATATATATATATATATATATATATATATATATATTAGGGCTGTCGATTTAATGCGTTAATTCAGTGCGATTCATTTGACTAAAAATAACACGTTAAAAAAAATGAATGCAATTAATCGAATGCCCGCAATGATATGGAACATTCCTTAGAAATGCAAGCTTGTAGTACCACCTGTTGAAATTTCAGCTGTGTGGCAATGCGCAGTTTATACAGTGTAGAAAAACACCCTTGAGCAGCACAACGCAGACATGCATTACGTTCTTGCGTTCTAAACACTTGATGGAGCGCAAGTCCGATCTAAGGGATCTTAATATGTGTTCTAAGAAAAAGTGAAGCGCTGTGAATAATTTCCGGATGCACTGTGTATGCAATACATATGCAGTTTATATATTTAATTAATGCAGTTTAATATATATATATATTTGATGAGGAATGTAAAAAAATATTGGCAACTAGTGGCATAGATGTTTCCAAAAACCGGTAGTTCCAAAAAGCAACTATCGGCACTGACTAATCTGTAAAACTGTTATATTAGTGTACCTCGAATTTCCTGATCCATAGATATGTGTGGATACTTTTTAATAGAAGTCTGTTAGATTTTTCTCTCCTTTGTTGTCTTTCGGGCAGACATTTATATTCTGAAATTAAAATCTTTTAGAATACAAGCCATGAATATGTATTTCTTTCCAACAGAAACAATGTTTAAGCATTCCAATTATTAGATTTTTTCTCTAAAAATAAAAGGTTACTGAAAGTCTACTGTAAAAGAATGGTACCAACACTGACATATAGGTGGTGCTCTTTCCAAATTGAAATGCTGTTACAAAAGCTTATCTTGAGTGTAAAAAGCAAGTTCAATGTTCATGTTCATTGTTAAAAGGGAGATATATATTTTCTGTACTCTACCGGGTCATTTTTTACCTACCCAGAGAAGTTGTTAGGAATTTTCTATTGTAAGTCACTTTGGACAAAGGGGTCAAGGTTTGGCTGATTTGTATGGTCCAGTAAGCGCCTTCTGGTGGTAGATGCCATTTACAAAAATATTGTTCTAGAAAGCATCTTTCTCCTTTGAAGGGCATTCAAAAATGGCTAATAAATCAGGAATATTTAATTGAATGAATGAATGTTACATTTATATTGTGCTTTTTGCTGATACTACACTCAAAGCGCTTTACATAGTGAGCAGGAGACTCCCCTAGATGGTTTACAGTGTCCACTTAAAAATGTGAAATGGACTTTCAGCCCTCTGCTGCTTTTGACATCACAGCGAAGGGCTTGGGACTGTTGTAGTGCTATCAATCAATCAATCAGCATTGTCATTTTACTTCTGCTCCAACATAATCAGTCAGATGGAATTTATGGCTCAAATGATTGGCACAAAAATATGTCCAGAAATGAGTGCCCATCTGCAAAATTTCACATTTTATATTGTATACATAGAGGGTCTCATGCTAGCTGAGCTAATGATGAATTGGAACAGTGTTTCCCATTAATTGCCTAGACTGTGATGGCCTGTCTAATTTGTCCCACCACAGTTTCATAATGAACCAAAAATATTTCTACCTTTGTCATTATAACATAAAAAATCTCTAACGTAATGTTTTGCACAATTGCTTCAGCAAAGCATCTCGCATGTTTGAAATTGCTCATGCTAATGTGCACATGATGGGTCAAATACCTTCCGCCAACATTCCCGTCTTGGTGAGGTATTCATTCAAACACAGAGTTATGTGTAATGTGAACATATACAGCTGAGAAAAAAGCAGATTTGTATTAAGATGATGGACTTGTAAATGTAAGCTAATAGACCTGTTGCTGTCGAGTGTCATTATAATAATTAAACAACTATTACGAGAAAACACTCACTTGACTGAATAACTTAAGTAGATTTAAAAAGTATTCATGTATTATAATCATAAAGACCAGTAGTTGTTTTATGTTGTATTTCATTCAGAATTTTTACTTGAATACTTGATAGCCTGTTGCTGCTGTTAAAAACATTTAAAGCTGTTAAAAAGCACTGAATATTCTTAATTTGTATTTTTTGTTCTATTATATTTTATCTGCAGTATCTCACAAATTGAGTACACCCCTCACATTTTTGTAAATATTTGATTATATCTTTTCGCGTGACAACACTGAAGAAATGACACTTTGCTACTATGTAAAGTATTGAGTGTACAGCTTGTATAACAGTGTAAATTTGCTGTCCCCTCATAATAACTCAACATACAGCCATTAATGTCTAAACCTCTGGCAACAAAAGTGAGTACACCCCTAAGTGAAAATGTCTAAATTGGGCCCAAATTGTCAATATTTTGTGTGGCCACCATTATTTTCCAGCACTGCTTTAACCCTCTTGGACATGGAATTCACCAGAGCTTCACAGGTTGCCACTGGAGTCCTCTTCCACTCCTCCATGATGACATCACGGAGCTGGTGGATGTTAGAGACCTTGTGGTCCTCCACTTTCCGTTTGAGGATGCCCCACAGATGCTCAATAGGGTTTAGGTCTGGAAACATGCTTGGCCAGTCCATCACCTTCACCCTCAGCTTCTTTAGCAAGGCAGTGGTCGTCTTGGAGGTGTGTTTGGAGTCGTTATCATGCTGGAATACTGCCCTGCGGCACAGTCTCCAAAGGGAGGGGATCATGCTCTGCTTCAGTATGTCACAGTACATGTTGGCATTCATGGTTCCCTCGATGAACTTTAGCTCCCCAGTGCCGGCAGCACTCATGCAGCCCCAGACCATGACACTCCCACTGCCATGCTTGACTGAAGTAGGCAAGACACACTTCTCTTTGTACTCCTCATCTTGTTTCCACAACACATGCTTGACACCATCTGAACCAAATAAGTTTATCTTGGTCTCATCAGACCACAGGACATGGTTCCAGTAATCCATGTCCTTAGTCTGCTTGTCTTCAGCAAACAGTTTGCGGGCTTTCTTGTACATCGTCTTTAGAAGAGGCTTCCTTCTGGGACGACAGCCATGCAGACCAATTTGATGCAGTGTGCGGTGTATGGTATGAGCACTGACAGGCTGACCCCCTGAACCCTATCAACCACTGCAGCAATGCTGGCAGCACTCATACGTCTATTTCCCAAAGACAACCTCTGGATTTGACGCTGAGCACGTGCACTCAACTTCTTTGGTCGACCATGGAGAGGCCTGTTCTGTGTGGAACCTGTCCTGTTAAACCACTGTATGGTCTTGGCCACCATGCTGCAGCTCAGTGTCAGGGTCTTGGCAATCTTCTTACAGCCTTGGCCGTCATTATGTAGAGCAACAATTCTTTTTTTCAGATCCTCAGAGAGTTATGACACCAAATGTAACACACCTACTCCCCATTCACACCTGAGACATTGTAACACTAACGAGTCACATGACACCGGGGAGGGAAAATGGCTAATTGTGCCCAATTTGGACATTTTCACTAGGGGTGTACTCACTTTTGTTGCCAGCGGTTTAATGGCTGTTTGTTGTTGAGGGGACAGCAAATTTACACTGTTATACAAGCTGTACTCTCACTACTTTACATTGTAGCAAAGTGTAATTTCTTCAGTGTTGTCACATGAAAAGATATAATCAAATATTTACAAAATTGTGAGGGGTGTACTCACTTTTGTGAGATACTGTATTTCTATTCATTGATATTTTATTGTTATTTTATTACTGACTGTTTACTAGTCTTGAATAATTATTTAAGAACTTGAAACCAGTCTTCCATAATTAACAAATTAGTTATTATTTGTTGTGGTTTTGAAGCTGGTATTGAGAATCGTCAAATTTCACTGCAACTACTGAAATTTTGGTATTGTGATAATGTATAGCATTTGTTGTACATTTTAGATCTCACTGCAACAACATGATTAAAGTAGATCTGATTCCAAATAACTATGAGCATCCCTGCTGTAAATTATGTGATGGAGGCTTTCCTTTATTGGACTACCATACATGACAAAATAATTATCATACTGGATGACAATAGCCTCCTCCCCTACCCAGTGCAGTTTACATTTCTGTTGCAGAGAATTGAGTTGATTGCATATGTACGCTATTAGGTTGGGCATTGGTCATCATTTTAGAAAAATATGCAACATACACTTTGACGTGTTAATTGAGAATCTTACTTAAATGCCCTTTTTTCTCTGAATGACCAATTTATTGACAATGCTTAATGTCGATCCCTGCAACCAATGTGTTTATAATTAAATGACTACTAGAGCACAACATTGTTTACAAGAGCACAAAGTTCTTCATAGATCTAGCCTCTTAATTTTGCTCTCAAATTGCACCAGATTGATGCATTTAAATTTAAAATGTACTAAATCTTCTTCCGAGGCTGCATGCCCCCAGATCTCCCTAGAGGGGCCGATGTCAACCAACCACAGTCTCACAAAATCCTGTGGGAAACACTGTGGAATGTTGTACACTTCCTTGCTTTGGATAAATGCATCTGCTAAATCACTAATTAGTAATTAGTTTCTTGCTGAGGTCAAAATATTGCATCTGTCAGATGCATTATTGTAGTACTTTAATACTTCATTACTCCATTTTATGTGCCATTGCACACAATACTATGAAACCTCAAGATCTTGGAGAGGGCAATGTCTTTAACATGTGTGAACGCTCATCACAGGAGATTAACTTCACCACAGTAAATATCAATGCAGTGGAAAGGGAATGTCGAGATGGTGGGGGCCTGCCGGAGCATGCTAACAGCACAGATGTGTTTATTTCTAATCCTAAAGTGAAATGTGAGATTAAAAGCATTGAGTTGTAGAGCCCTCCTGCACGAACAGTCCGATTATGTGTTGAGAGAAGGGAGTTGGCAATAGGGGCCCTATATCCCTGTTTATATACGTACCAAACACTGAGTCTACTCCTTCACTTCAGCAAACAACATGGACATAATGGAAGCATCTGACAGAGTGCCTGCTCTCTTTCATTAGCCAGTGTTTGCATTCATACTGATGCATTGAGTCAATGTTTGTACAGAATCTGAATTATCTTCACGTTGTTGCGTTCTGCCAGCTTTTGTTAGTGAATAAGGCTATGAGTTCAACGAGATCAACTCATTCTCGATTTACTTGTGTTCACATCTTTCCTGAAAAAAGCACTTTTAAATATTTGTTTGCACCAGGTGGTCAATAAGAATAAATGTAAGTTTTTATATATATATATATATATATATATATATATCTCTGCATGCCAATGAAACATCAAGATTTTATACTCTTGCTTTGTTTTCGGATATTCGCGATGATGGATTTTATGTACCCTAAAGATTTGCGGATGCCACTGGATTAAACAAAGACTTTGTGTTCTCATAGACACTCTTATCTCAAGACTTAAATTCATAGTTCACCCAAAAAGTCTTGACAGCAGAATTGTGAGCATGTTTGTGTGCATGTTGGTAGTGTTAGATAAGTGTGAGCTGCATTTCTTCTGCCCTTCCTTTTTATTCCCTCTTATCCTGTCTCCTCCCTCTTTTTCCCTTATCTTCCTCTGCTCACCTCTTGGGTGGTCTCACCTGGCTGGCCTAGGAGGCAGCCAAGCAGAACTGGAAGTTTCTGTGGGTGGCCTGACCTCCCTGTGCCTCCGCTCCAATACAGCACAGTGCAGGGCATAACTGTGGCCTGCTGAAAGGCCCAGCGACAGCAGAAGTGCTCAGATGATCCAACAGCTGACGCCCACTCCAGAGCTTCAGTGGCCCTGTGGCTGAGGCAGGCCACTGATCCAGACTCCCAGCAGCCAAGAGGTCACAGCCATTGTCAAGCCTCAGGCATTTGCCCACTTGTCGGGTCCCCTCAAAAATAGAAACCCCAGCAATGAAATGTTATGTGGTTAGAGCTGCAGTGACAGATCGATTTACTTGGGTGGTTTATGATGGGTGGGCTGGCATTGGTCACATTTTTTGCCATTTCAACAGTGTACATTCCTGGTTGAATGTGAAGTCATGGTAAATGTTTGGGTATTTGAACGATAGCTGCTATGTGGTTTCTTTTCCTTCTCAGTGTTTCTTTTATTTACCCTAGGACTGATTGAATCCATATGTCCAGTCATCTACTGCCTGTTGACTACAGTGAGCCACAGCAGTGACCAGTCTTGTTTCAGTGAATGAGGAATTTGAATGTCAAATTGACTTTTTTTAATGCTCTCTAATGCTGAAGCCTCAGACCAGTTTTTTGTGATCAAATAAAGCCCCCAAATTCCAACTGAAGGTCTTAATTTTAGTTTAACGAGTAGTTTGTTCCCTTTAATTGACATTTGCTGTTCTCATACAGGAATGCTTGAATATGAGCCTGCAATAGAGGTCTGCATAGAGAACTGTTTTCCCATCCCACACCCTAACGCTCATGCTGAATTTTACTCCATGTTCACCCGCTTTCTGCCTGTGGTGATTTTCTTCCTACCGCTCCTGTTCATGCAATCCTGCATTTGTTTTCTACATGGGGCAAAAGCTTTATTTTCAATGTTATTTTTCCGTTATTTCCATTAGCAGATGAAGCGAGTGATATGATGGCCATCTGACTTGCCTGAGGTTGATTTCTTAGCAATAAATTGACAATGTTGACGTCCGAGTTTTACATCCGTTGATGACATTGTGTCATCTTTGGCCTTCTTTTGAAGTGCCATTGAATACCTGCATAGCCTGCTCTAAATATTGGATAGTTTGATGTATGTGCTGTGTGCACATTTTTACGATGCCTTTTTATGTTTATTGTTATCAAATATGAATTAGTTGTAAAATAAATAATGCAAAAAAAAGAATCATTATTTAATTAATTAAAATAAAAAAAGATATCCACATCGGTTTTTTCAGGCTGTTCTCTGACTGCCAGCTCCAGCCCCACAACTCATGGAGGTACCATCAGCTCCTGCCTAAATTCCCTTCTCGAAAACTGAATCCCGCACTGCATGATTGGGTTTTGCAGGAGTTCCACAGGAATGCAGAACTCTAGCCTGTAGAACCATGATGAAAACTTAGCAGTAATGTTCCTTTGCATTTTGTTTTTACTGATCCTATATCTATTGGGCAGACCCTTCATTCACTTGAGCAAAAGCACCCCATGTAACATACTTAAAACAACTCTGAACATTACTTATGTACATTACTTGAAAAAACTCAAATGTAACTTGCTTTCTAGATAACTTTTTTCTGTCTAAACAAAAGTCAAATAAATTCCGGTAAAAAAATGTAATTATTTATGGGCTCTGTGAGCTTATATATTTAGTAATTGTACAGTTTATTTACTTATGATTATATAGTTAATAAAAAAAAATGTTTTTATTGCATTTATTCCTATGAACTTGGAATATATGTACTGTTCTACGATATTGTCATTATTTTGCAAATTAATCAGTGCTACATACTTCCATTTTACATTTCCATTTATGCATTTGGCAGATGCTTTTATCCAAAGTGACTTACAGTGCACTTATTACAGGGACAATCCCCCCCAGAGCAACCTGGAGTTAAGTGCCTTGCTCAAGGACACAATGGTGGTGGCTGTGGCGATCGAACCAGCAACCTTCTGATTACCAGTTATGTGCTTTAGCCCACTACACCACCACCACTCCATTTCCGTGCAGGATTGCATGCAGCTTTTCAATGGACAAGAGAATGTACTCCAGTTGTAGAGTTTAGTTCTCACATTTCACCATGCTGTATATACCGCAAATAGTTTGTCCCCCGAAAAGTGTAAAAAAAAAAAAAGGGGAAAAAATTGCACTGATTGTGAGTGGGTTTAGCTCTGCTGTCAGTTTTGTTGTGCTTTATGCACATGCACATTATTTGAGTTCATGCTGGGTTTGCAGTGGTCAGTGGGGAGGGATTGTTTTCTTTCCTCAGTAGAACAGTTAGCTCATTCTAAACAGACAGAGCTGTGCACCCTGTTATCTTTTGAGCATGTGTGCTGCAGTGGCTCCTGGGCCCTCTGCCTATGGGCCAGAACAAGAGAACCAGAACTGTATTGGAGCGGAGCGTCAGAGCAGGGCCTCTCTGGGCCTCCCCAATGAGGCATGCAGCTCTCCCAAAGCAAGGCACGCTCTAACGGGCTGCTCCCCACTCCTGCTCCCATGTTTATTTATCCACAGGCCGAGATGGGTAGACCAGATGGGAACCAGACAACTCAAACAGAAACAATGGCAAAGGCAATCAGGATTTATCACTGGGTTCCTCTCCACGCCTGTGCTCACTCATACACAAACTCACGCACATACGCAGAATGTGGCAGAGCACGGTGCTTATTGAAGAGATTTGGCCCCTCAGTCTCTCATTTTCTCACGTCATCCTCATATCATGTTATAAACTTTCCTTTTGTTGTGACTGTCGTCAAGAGAAATACAGTGAGTGTCTTCATACGTGAAGTCTTTATGGAGCACCGTTGCAGGCAACGGAAGAGCTGGCTCGCTCTTTGATGTATACCATATAAAGCTCAGGGAGGTGAAGTCAATGGCAGCACTGCAACGTGAAAAACAGCACAACGCTGTTGAGCCATATTCTCAACAAGTCCACTGCCATTACTTCAAAGACCTCTTGTTTTAACTGAATGTAAAAGCAAATGAGTACTCGTTCTCATAAAATACAATATTCATCAAAAATATTACTGCACGAAAACAATGATCTTTATTTAATTTAAAATATATCCTCTTGACCTGGTGCAAAGCAGTATTATCCTGAAGCAATATATTTTGCAATAATGACAAGGATCTCTGTATATTAACCTGCTTATTATATCTCTATTACCAAATAAATGAATTAATGGTCATGGAATTATTTGATGTGCTTCGAGGAGGCATAACAGTAGCACAACTATGTTGGAAATCGAATGCCTGGCACAATGATCAGTTATATATAAGGAAGCACCGATGTAGCGGCCACTGATATTTATCGGCCAATTATTGACCAAATTAAAACCATCTGCAAATCAGTTTTAAGCATGAAAACACCTAAATTAAAAATAATATGTTTAATTGTCATCACACTATGTAAAACATCTGTAATAATAATGAATCCCTGAATGTAGAAGGGCTGGCACTCCTAAGAATATGTAATATTTCATTTTTAATCATTCACATTCTCACATTAATTAGGACAAACCATTGTTACAGACGTGACAGTTGTGAAAGAGGCACTTACCCATACATGATGAAAAAAAAACATCCAAAATGCTTTGAAACCAGTAAACTTCTGAGACATTTTTATTGTATCCATCAATCCTACATTATTAATTAAGTTAAGATTGAAATTGCAATATGATCTTGCACGATTACTAAAGCTTGAAAGGCTGTATCAAAGTTCATTTTAAGGAAATTCAGTCCACTTGGCAGCCATCTTTTGGAATACTCTCAGGTAGGATAGGCAGCTATTTTTCTATGTAAACAAGAAAAAAGTACAGCTCCTATCTACATGAATGGTGAAAGACCGAAATCTCCAAAACAGTTAGTCAAGATTACGATCAAAGAACTTATTTAAAATCAGCAGTAAAATCTGTCAACACTGGTATCCTTAAGTATGCTTCTTTACCTCAGATTATGCTGAAAATCTATTGTCACGGCTTATCTAGCTAATGTGCATTCTATTGTTGATTTACAAGTGCAGTCTGCATGTAAAATGTGATGATGTGTAAAATGCTCTTTTACCTGTAATGCGGGACTTACTTTTCTACATTCATTGGCCGTTGGACGTTCCAATTTCTCCCATTCATTTTAATAGAAGTGGCCTGTGTCTGCTGGATAATCTGTGGCTGTGTTTAAAAATAGTCTGCAATCAGCACTTCAGTCAGTGCTTCAGCCAGCATTTTGTTATCAAGTGGCACCCTCTAGCGGTCTGGGTGGCATTATCCATTATACCACGATAGAACTTAAAAGGGTGTTTTGTTCCTTTGGTTAAAACTTTTTGTTTTCCCATGATGTGGTTGACATTTCCATGGAATTGCCCAACATAAGCATAATACGAATTCGTGATGATCTATTATATAGTACAAAGATGTCAAATGTTTTTTGCCAAAAAAAAAAAAATGGTGGTCTGATGACAAAATAAGGTAACGCCCAAAAGTTTTTCATTAAAATCGATATCTGTATCAGAGCAAAATATTCATACTGGTGCATTCCTGTTTATAGTTTAGCTATCATTACTTGTTTGAAAGCAAAATGCTGAGATTGACCAATCAGAAACAAGTCATCTGAAGAGTCCTGTAAAAATGACACAAAATAGCCATTACAGGCACATAATAAGACACATTAAATAATAGGTCGGAGGTGTGAAATATTGGCCTGAGTCATGCCAAAACAACACTCAACACAACGTAAATGTGTTGATGGTGGAATTTTACAGCCCCCCCAAAATGAAAAAAGAAACGTTTACTTATTTCTGTGGGGAAAAAATTACAACTCATGCCAGTTTCAAAAAACCTTACTGCACAACCATATTTAATCATGCAGCACAAGTTGTGATCCATGAACACTGGCATTTGTTGAACATTACACCACTTCTCTGGCTTTTTACCATGTTTTTAAAAACTGCCTCATCTTTTTGTTTCTCCCATTCTCTTCTTTCAAGCACATGTGGCTGGAACACCAAGCTGTTGGAGTTATAATGTACTATAATGCTAGTGCAACTTATATTTACTATGCTACTTAGCCTATTTTTATGATTTTTGTCTTATTCAACAAATTAATATTCCCACACAGCCATCTTTGTTCTCTTTAGCTTTACATAAAAAAAACTGCTTGAGGTGAAGTTACATGGATTTGCAATTTGGCAAAATATTTAGTGATTGATTGATTGATTGTCACAATATGTTGTTTATTTTCCACATGTAACACAAATTAGTTTTTGTCTCATTCAGATCTTAGAGGGCCCGTATGAAAAACTTTTGGAGCATGTATTTTGTTTCCTTAATTCATTTGAATTCATTTTAGTTTTATTACAATATCTAGCTCTTGCCCTTTAATCTGACAGGACAAACATCTTTCCATGACGGCATATAGTAAAACAGCACTGGGATGCTTTACTTTAGCCACATCCGCACTAATAAATTTTTGTTTGAAAATGGCTTCATTTAGCCATGTTTACGCCTCTCGTCCACATTAGAACGGTGATACAACAGAGCATTTCGAAATAGCACTCAATTATTGCCTTCTTTTAAACTGATGATGATAGGAAACTGAAAACTGAGTTTTCCTATGAAAACATATTAGTATCGATGTGGCTTTTGTATAATTCAGCTTGCTTGTGTTCATGCTGTACCATTTAGTGCTTAGCTCAAAGACATACAATGGCTGCTTTGGCATCTTTTAAAGCAATTTTTGTTGGAAGAGCAAATATAGAAAAAAATATGGGTTTTCAGAGTACGAAGAGAATACTCAGATAAAAAAAATTTATTTTGTGCCTCTGTTCAAGTTTAAATATTTTAGCCCAACTGCTGATTTCAAAACCTCAAAGCAATAGGCCTATTTCTAATTATGTGTTGGGAACACACTGCTATTTCAATTGGCATTACAATCAAATTGTGGGTGGAATAGCTGGATTGTCCTGCCTTTATTATGGTTAAAATATTATTTGCATTTTTTCTCTGTAGACAGACATCTTGGTGGTGAGCTGTGATTTGATAACTGACGTGGCCCTGCATGAGGTTGTGGACCTCTTCCGTGCCCACAACGCCACCCTGTCGATGCTCATGAGCAAAGTGCATGAATTCACAGAGACCGTCCCTGGCCAGAAGGGCAAGAAGAAAGCAGGTACACAACTGCTGTTTAATAAAGTAGTAGGGATGTGCAAACTACAAACTACAATAGTTTTTGTCTTGAAATGTATTGTTTAAGGCAATGAATTTGTACAAAAGTGTTGCTTTGATGGCTGTAGCGGCAGTGCTTTTAAAGGACGAATTGACTAGTCGACTTGTCAAGCATCCGAGCCGCCAACAATCAGCTCCACAATGGTCAGCTAATCTCTTTGTTGACTGGCTGTCTATCTTGAGCCAGAATATAGTTAAACTCTGTGTGTCCTCCTGTGGTGTTTTGCGAGTTTGCTGTGACTGATTGGAATTGTGCACTGTGGCAGGAGAGCAGCGGGACTTTGTTGGGGTGGACGGCACAGGAAAGCGGCTTCTCTTCATGGCAAACGAGGCAGATCTAGAGGAAGGCCTTGTTCTCCGAAAGTCCATCATGTGCAAGTGAGTGTCAACATATCTTCAGGTCCACTCTGTTCCAACAGTAAACTCCTCCTCTAATTGTTGTTATTTTTGTAATGCCAGCAGGTAGGCCTGTCACAAGTCCAATCACATTTTAATGCCCAAATAAGGGATTTTTAAGTGTTGGGAACACACTGCTCTTTCAATTGGCATTACAATCAAATTGTGGGTGGAATAGCTGGATTGTCCTGCCTTTATGCTGGTTAAAAAATTATTAACGTATTTGTGTGTCATTTATTTGAACACCGAGTCTGAGTGTCACTCAGCCACGCTGTGGAGGTCAACAAGCTCCTGTCAGCTTCTGTTTTGAAGAGTGCGTGAATCGCTCCCGATACGCACGCTGTCAGCAGAGGCTCGAGCCAAACTCCAGCGAAAATGTAATCGAACAAGTATACATTTTGATAGTGAACGCAAAGCACTCTGGTTTCACTTTAAATGATCATGTGATGGCAAATGTTCCTGGGTCATACACGCTGTGTTAATGACACGCAGTGACAAAGAGACGCACACTTTATTTCTGTGGAGTGATAAAATTATTAAACAAAATCTCAAAGGTTTTGCTTCATGAAAAATAAGGGCTTGTGGGTTTAATCAGAGCATTAAAATAACTTGTGAATGTGAAGGAATTTGGAAAGAAATGTTTTACTGTTGAATAATATAATAAAAATGTAAATATAATAAAATATATACAAAATATTTTTTGTTTAAAAAATTATAACATTTTTTGAGTCAAAAAATTAGTACGAATGTAAAATTTACCAAAACTATATTTGACCAAAAAGAGAACAATTTTAAGCATTTTTAAAGCCTTAAAATGAAGTCATTTTATTTTTTGATTTATATATTTGAAGTTAAATATGCAAAACATACTAGGTGTATGATGAACACCATACAAAGAAAAGCACACCTTAAAAAACATTTCTGTTTTGGTAAGCTGTGTCACCCACTTTAGCTTGGACACTGCACATTTTTTGTCTTGTTACCATATTTTTAGAGAGGGCCCATCATGTACAGTTGCCTGTGATCAAAAGAGTTGCATGTCCATCCATCTTCAATCCATCCATCTTCAACCGCTTATCTGAAGTCGGGTCGCGGGGGCAGCTGCTCCAGCAAGGGGCCCCAAACTTCCCTATCCCGAGCCACATTAACCAGCTTTAACTGGGGGACCCCGAGGCGTTCCCAGGCCAGTGTAGAGGTGTAATCTCTCCACCTAATCCTGGGTGTTCCCTGAGGCCTCCTCCCAGCTGGACGTGCCTGAAACACCTCCCTAGGGAGGCGGCCAGAGGGCATCCTTACCAGATGCCCAAACCACCTCAACTGACTCCTTTCGACGCAAAGGAGCAGCGGCTGTACTCCGAGCTCCTCACGGATGACTGAGCTCCTCACCCTATCTCTAAGGGAGAAGCCCGCCACCCTTCTGAGGAAGCCCATTTCGGCCGCTTGTACTCGCGACCTAGTTCTTTCGGTCATGACCCATCCTTCATGACCATAGGTGAGGGTAGGAACAAAAATTGACCGGTAGATCGAGAGCTTTGCCTTCCGGCTCAGCTCTCTTTTCGTGACAACGGTGCGATAGAGCGAGTGCAATACCGCCACCGCTGCCCTGATTCTCCAGCCAACCTCCCGCTCCATTGTCCCTCACTCGTGAACAAGACCCCAAGGTACTTGCACTCCTTCACTTGGGGCAATACCTCCTTCCCTACCTGGAGTACGCACTCCATCAGTTTCCTGCTGAGAACCATGGCCTCAGATTTAGAGGTGCTAATCCTCATCCCAGCTGCTTCACACTCGACTGCCAAGCGATCCAGTGAGAGCTGAAGGTCACGGACCGATGATGACATGAGGACAACATCATCTGCAAAAAGCAGCGATGAGAACCAGCCCACCGAACCGCACACCTTCCCCACCCCGACTACGCCTCAATATCCTGTCCATGAATATCACAAACAGGATTGGTGACAAAGCGCAGCCTTGGCGGAGACCAACCCCCACATGGAATGAACTCGACTTCGTGCCGAGAACCCGGACACAGCTCTCGCTTTGGACGTACAGGGATTGGATCGCCCTAAGAAGGGACCCCCCCCCCCCCACCCCGTACTCCCACACACCTCCCACAGTCTTTCCCGGGGGACCCGGGCATACGCCTTCTCCAGATCCACAAAACACATGTAGACCGGATGGGTATACTCCCAGGCCCCCTCCAGGATCCTTGCGAGAGTAAAGATCTGGTCCGTTGTTCCACGGCCAGGACGAAAACTGCATTGTTCCTCTTCAATCTGAGGTTCGACAATCGGCCGAACCCTCCTCTCCAGCACCTTGGAGTAAACTTTACCAGGGAGGCTGAGAAGTGTGATACCCCTGTAGTTGGCACACACTCTCTGATCCCCCTTTTTGAAGAGGGGAACAACCACCCCGTTCTGCCACTCCTTAGGCACTGTCCCAGATTTCCACGCGATGTTGAAGAGGCGTGTCATCCATGACACCCCCTCCACATCCAAAGGTTTCAGCATTTCTGGTCGGATCTCATCAATCCCCGGGGCTTTGCCACTGCGGAGTTGTTTGACTACCTCAGTGACCTCCCCCAGGGAAATAGAATCTGATCCCCCATCAACCTCTGGCTCTGCCTCTAGCATAGAGGGTGTGTTGGGATTTAGGAGTTCTTCAAAGTGTTCCTTCCACCGCCCAATAACCTCCTCGGTTGAGGTCAACAGCGGCCCATCTTTGCTGTATACAGCTTGGATGGTTCCCCGTTTCCCCCTCCTAAGGTGGCGGACGGTTTCCCAGAAGTACTTTGGTACGGAACGAAAGTCCTTCTCCATGGCTTCTCCAAACTTTTCCCACATCCACTGCTTTGCCTCCCTCACGGCCGAGGCCGCAGCCCTTCGGGCCTGTCGGTACCTTGCAACTGCCTCCGGAGACCTCCGGGACAACAAATCCCAGTTCACCCGCACTACTCGCTTGGGCTTCCCAGGTCTGTCCAGAGTCTTTCCCCACCCCCATGTAACAAAGTAAAATGCAAGTCAATTTTCAATTTTCAACTCGCATGCATACATTCATCAAATACAGTATATAATGTGACAGTATGTGGTTTCGGATGCAGATATTTATGTTCACATTTTTATTTTAAATGTAATTCATTCACATATTCCCCAATGATTCAGCTTATGTGGGGCAAGTTGTGCCACTTAACCACCTATTTAGAAGTCTTATTTCTAAGGCCCTATGTTTTAGATGTTTTCTTCTAATTTCAGTTTATAGCAAACGTCCTGAAATGTAATGAGTCTTAGTTTTCCTTCCATCCACTTTACCAACAGGGTAACTAATTAGGACACTTACGGAGATCATTTGTGGAATGTAAGCTTCAGTCACCATTCACTTTAATTGCATCCCATTCCTATACAAAGTGAATGGCGATTGAGGCTTTTCATCTCCTTTACTTTTTATGTTTTACGGAAGTAGAATGTTTTTAGTTTTTTTTCTCCCCTTTTCTCCCCAATTTTGAATGTCCAATTCCCAATGCGCTCTTAATTCCTCGTGGTGGCATAGTGACGAATCTTAGTTGCCTCTGCGTCTGAGATCGTCAGTCCGCGCATCTGATCACGTGGCTTGTTGAGCGCATTACCATGGAGATGTACCACTCCACCATGTGGAGGCCCATGCTATTCTCTCCAAGAGTGAGAACCATACATTATATCGACCACGAGGAGGTTACCCCATGTAACTCTACCCTCCCTAGCAACCGGGCCAATTTGGTTGCTTAGGAGACCTGGCTGGAGTCACTCAGCACGCCCTGGATTCGAACTTGCGAACGAGCTTTCCAGGCACCTACGGAAGTAAGTCTTAAAGGTTTGGAATAACGTGTCAAAAAAATAAATTCATTTTTGGATGAACAATACCATTAATCAAAAAGTGGCACAGCTTACCCCACTCTTCCCTGTTATATGTAATACTCTTTGTAAACAAGTTCATAGAGGGATGCATTGTTTCAATTTAAATTCTTCCCGTGCATGCCATGCCAAAAATGTGCACTTGGTATGAAAAGCCTTGAGGCTACTGCCCTCAGAGCAGCGTGTCAAAGGAGGTGCAGCTCCCTCAGAACAATGGCTGCATCACAGGGCAATGACCCGGTGTTTATGAGGGCTGGTTAATAAAACCAGGGCCTCCTTCATGCTAGCCTGTTAGCCCTGCTCCACCAGGCAGCTGTCTTTCTTAACTGTTTATCCTACCTGTTTTACAACCACCCTCCCCTCCTGACCCATGCTGAGGTCTCCTCTGCCTTTCTGCTCTCTCTTTCTCTCACTGTTTTCTCTTTTCTTTGGGTTTTCTTTGTGTCTGAGGTTTTGGAGCTATGTCTATTATTTCTTAGCTCATGGACTATGGAAAAACAATTTTGTTAGACCATCTGATCTAATGAACATGTAATGCAGGAGTACTTGATTTCAAAAGCCTATTTCCCTCATCTGTCAAAGTCTAGTACTGGTAAGTTCATGTTTGAGTGCCAGAATACTCATATTTTTTATATGTTGGAAGATCAATCTAATTTAGAATAAAAGTAAGTAACATATTTTCTAAAATGATTATTTATACCATGTGCTACTAATATAAAGTTCTATTTCTTTAGGGGTAATATTTGTTTAAAGGAAAAAAATATTTTGTGGACCTTAAACTATATGTGCATAGTTTAAAGGTATATGTAATGTATCACATATAAGCCTATATTGTATCACATTGGGGACATGCATTGCTTCCTCTCAGACAGTAAACATGTTATGCAGACTCTTCTGAGAAGACCTTGGTTAACAAGCATCGGTCTGAATACACATGCAATCTATATTATAATAGTTCAAGCCCTTGTATGTGTTGTAAACAGAGATTTTACTCAAATATCCAAATGTTGTTGTTCTTTTAACTGACCTAGTAACTCTTCTATCTTTCTTCCCTGCATGTTTAGTGTTTTATATGTTATCTGTTGCTTTGTTTTGGAAAGGCTCCTCAGATTGCCAGCTTCTTATGTGGGGCCTGTGGTTAAGTTTTTGGAGGCCGAGTGTCTGGCTGTTCCTTGTTCTGTGATGTTTGGATCAGAACTATGCAGGGGGAGAGTCAGGGGTCTGTGAGTAGTAGAGCTGTGATAGGGCTCTGTGTGCGGCTGTTTGTGTTAGGAGCTCATAAATAATTTGGGGCGTCTTGGCCACTGTAAATCCTGTCCAATAATAAAAGGGTTGCAGCAGCTTTTAGAATGCTGTCCAGTGCAGTGGGAGAATGAAAACACACACACTCACACTGTGCATATTCCGATGTTAGGTAATGTGTCCCACCAGGCTAATAAAGTCATACTCTCATAATGTTATGAACAAATATTAAAGGAATATTCTGGTTCAATACAAGTTAAGCTCAATCGGCAGCATTTGTGGCATAATATTGATTACTACAAAAATGAACTGGATAAAGGCAGTTCCCATCTAAATTTCCACAGCTCATGTTTTCTGGTGTTTTTTTGTCTATTGAAGTCTTTTTTTTGTTTTGTTATTTTATGTTTCATCTGCTGAACAATCAAAAACACTTGAAACTACAGTACAACCCATTGAAGGTACTTTAAGTCTGTCCCTCACAGCCTCATTGTCTCCTGTCAAAAATGTGAAATGGCATTACTGTGAATAATTTCCATTTTACGTCAGATAATATTTTTATAGGGGGAACAAAAGAACAGGAACAGATTTTTTCACTCATTCAAAGCTGGTTTGTTCATGTCATGTCAAGAAACTGTATGCAAACTGAATTTTATCTTGCCTATATTGTTAATGCCCTGGGTTTGATTGTGGGAAAGCGTGAGAATTTAGAGCTATGTGGGAAGACAACATTTTCTGTAGTGGATTATGAAACAATTTTCATTTTTTTAGTTGACCTATCCCATGTTTATCTTTAATGTTTATCTGTAATCTTCTTTTCTGCCATCCACCTCTGGTCACATATTTGCTATGTTTCAAGACCAAGACTTGTGCTGTTTTCAAGGACACAGAAATGATCTGTACATTTATGAGATGTCTGCTAATGTTTAACAGTACTTTGGACACTTGTCTTTTTGTCTGAGTCATTTCCGAGCCTTGGCATTGTCTGCCTATGTTTATACAGACACAGCTAAGTCTATATGTGCAGTCCACACATGTTTTGTCATTCCTTGTTATTTATAAGACCTGTAAAAACACTGTGCTCTCTGCATCACAATGGCTTAAAGGAATAGTTCACCCAAAAATAAAAATTCTCTCATTATTCACTTATCCCTGTGAATATATCATTCACTTACCCTGTCTTTCTTCAGCAGAACACAAATTAAGATTTTTAGAAAAATGTTGAAGCTCTATTGGTCCTTATAATGTAAGTAAACAGGTGTCATCAGGCTGCTGGCTGTTTGATGGTCCAAAAGGCATATTTAGGCAGCATAAAAGTAATCTACACTACTCAAGTCGATCAATAAATGTCTTCTGCAGCAAATCGATAAGTTGGTGTAAGAAGAAAAAAAAATTGATAATTAAAACCTTTTTTTAAATCATTGCTTCCAGGCAGCACTGGGATGCTGTTTGAAATGAACTAACACTCTTGTGACGTTCGTTCCTCTGTTGTATAGAAAGTGCTCACTTCCGACTTCTCATGTGTATGCGCCATATCACTTAAACACTTATGCGTTGACTGCTGGCAGGAAGCAATTTTTTAAGTTAACTAATTTTTAATTATCAATTTGTTTCTTACACTAAACTATCGATTTGATTCAGAACACATTAACTGTACATAAACAGTACAATACAGTAATTTAATAAATTATTGTTTTTAAATGAATTTTCACAAAAAATATTACTGTCTCATAATATACTGTCGTGATATAAAATTACTCGTAGAGTGATATAAGTTTTTGGTCATATCACCCACCCCTACTATACTTCTCGATCCTAACAGTGTCCTCGACATGCATTGACAATTCAAGTCAAGTTGTGCAGAGGACTGACACATTTCTATCATTACATCTTTATAAGATGCAGTAACAGCAATAACCCTCCTTTTGGTCTAAGAAAAAGTACTTGCCTGTAATCCTGGGTAAATTTGACCGATGATGAAAATCATAAAAAAAATTATACATGCACTGTTGTCCTATTTCCTGAATACTTAGTCACTTTTTACATTTCATGATATTTCATATATTCACACAACTTTTTGCCATAAATTAACTGTGTACATCTTAGAGCTAAAATTTTTAGTTCAGGAGTATTTTACAAATAAAAATTGAGAATTGCTAAATCTTTAAACTAGATTTAGAATTTGATTAATATATTAACAAAAAAAATATTAAAGCTGCATAATATGTTGACTGGTCTAAACACAAAGCCTGCTTCCAATATCAAAAACTATTTACTGTGTGTTTTTTATTTTGTATTCTTTACTGGTCACAATTACATTAAGACAATAGAAGGGTTAAAGACATCTAACAGGTGGCCCTTTTGTATTTTAGGGGTCGAAGACTCTTGGTAGTGGCAGAACATGATGAAACAGTGTTACACATGTGATGTTCATTGACACTTGAATTGATTTTACAGTTTCCTACAGAATCCAATCTCATACTTTTGCTTCTTTTTTCACCTTAAATTGTTTACAGGTGGGCTCTCTCGCTCTCTCTCTCTCTCCCACACACACAGACACAAACTCACTCAAACAAAATTTTAATAGTTTGTAATTATGCATGCTTCTCACACAGACAGCTTTAGAAGCAGTACAATTTCACAGACACCTCAGAGAAAAGGCATGTCTCTGTTGCCTCTCATTTACTTTGTGTGGTGTGTTTAACAGTCTAATATAGTATGTAATCCAGCTCATCCTTTTAAACATGCTGCTTAAACATTACTCTTTCTGAACCGGCTGAGAATGTTTGAGAGGTAGGTGTGAGCCATACGTCCTAGATTTACCAACCCATCAAACCCAGGCAGTGCCAGAGTTAGCTCTTGTCTCTCTCCGCCTCTCTAAATCTGTCAGTTATTTACCCTACCGATTCAGACGAGTGAGCGAAGAACAAAGGCCCTGCATCTTGTGGGGAGTCCGGCTCAAAGAGGTCTGGATAAATTTGCTCAGGCTCCATGTCGACATTGACAATGCTCTGTGCAACATATGACCTCACTGGGCTGCTACGCTGCTCTTTGTGCAAGGCTGTTTAGTAGTAAGCCATTAAAACTAATAGTGTGAGTCACTCAGTGAGCCTGGTGGCCTTTTCCAGATTTTTGTCATCCTCGTCAGCTTGGACAACACAGAAAAAATAGACAGAAACAAACAGAGGAAATTATATATTTGTCAACAAATAGTGCAGACATTAGGTTTCACAACATTGTCCTTTAGTGTAGCATTATGCTAAATTAATTTCTGTGACAATAGCTTAAAGTATTGACAAGTCTGCAGTTCTGGAGACTTGGGTGAATGTTTTGTCTCCACTCTAACTCTTACTCTTTCCAATGCCTTGCTCTCCTCTTGCGGTCTCTATATAGCTTTGTTCACACATTCAGTGTTTGGGATTGACAACCATATTTACTTACAGGTGTGAGTCTTGAAATGTCACATTCATACAACAGCTTACTGTAGCAGTTCGAATACTGTGTATGAACAAACAACCGAAGTCATAACCGTATTCTAACAGCTGTAACCGTAGTGAAAGTGACTAAAAGATGGCAATTTCCATAACACTGGCATGTCTTATCACAATTGCTGCCACGTTATTAAATAAATGAGTCCAGTCGAGGTGCTAGTTAATTCATCAGACCATAAGTAACCGACTGGAGCTTGCAGTGCGCAGCTTTTGTGTCACGTGACTTGTGTCTGTGAGCAGCCGGTGGAAGAGAGCAGCTAAACATCTTCAGATGACACTGATAATTTCTCTGTCTCCGTGAATTAACTAAACCCCACATGAAACACACGAGACATGCGTGTACAGTGCAGAGGGGCTCTCACTCTACATGACGTAACATACTAGTTGTCCAGTACGGTTCCATTCACACAGCACACGTTTGCAAAGAATGCGGTTGTGAGACCTGAAAATTTGCTGTGTGTGAACGTTACCGTATTAAGCACTCAAAACAGGTCTGACAACCATATTCTGCTGCTGTGTAAATGTAGCAGAATGTAGTCTCTTGCTTGTCACATCAGTGCGCACACCTGACAACTTGTATTACAGATTTCAAACCGGTTTGAAATCTATTATAACATCTGTACTAGTCAGAGTGATTCGCGCAGACTACACGACCGTTGGTCTTGCGATCTTAGATTTTGAGTCGCAGACCTGTCGCCAAATAAACGTTGACTCAAAACATCAAAGGACATGAACTTGAGTCATTTAGTGTGCCCAAGTCTTTTCTAAGCAGTTAGACTTACAATTTTTGGCTGCTGCTGCTGCAAAAAAATCAACCATTAAAGGAGCCAGAATTGAAAGAGGCTAGCATTAACTCATTTTGATAGAGGAACCCAAGCCATATCAAGGGAGGAGAATTTCATAGAGACATGGGGATGGGATCTTTTGACTTGAGCTGGCAAATAACTACCTAGCAACCTCCCAGGATGCCCTAGTAATCACAAAACGATGCCCTGGCAACCATCTGGTACAACCTCTTAGCAACCACATTGCCACACGTTTAAAATACTCGGAAGACCTTAGCAACCACATAGTCATTTCTTTGCAAGTTTTGCACAGGCAGGCACATTCACATTTTCTCTAGAAATCTAGTTGCACAATGTAGTAGTGAGTAGTTTGAATGAGTAGGAGTAATTTGCAGTTAGGGTTTGCTCTGTGTGCCTTGTAGTGTCTTCACTCCATAAACAACACCTGTTGCTCTGTGTTTGGCTACATTTTCCTCCTGACACTCCGCCCCCCACTTTTCCACTCATTCCTCAGAAACCACAAGTATCCATATTATTTACTCATCACTCCTTCATTCAGCCCATCTCTCTCTCTCTTATTCACTCACGCTCCTGCCCACAGGTGCCAAACCACGATGTCGCGTGTTGGGTGTTCCCATAAATCAGTGTGTCATGCCTTTGTTCATTCCTCCCCTGCTCTGGATCTCTCCCCGCAATTTGCTAGCTCTAGCTGCGTGTGTGAGCAGAGCACGTTTGTGCCATATGTAGCTGAGAACATCTGAGCGTTCTTCTGTCTCCGCACGCACTTTTCCTGCTTTTCAGGAATCCAGCCACTGCTGCCTAATGGCGTGTCATCATAACTCATCTGTAATGTATCTACACATACACCCGTCACCAAACACACCCTGATTTACACACTGTGAGTCTGTTTTTGAGATTTGGATGAGTAAACACTGCGGTGTTTCAGGCTCTTCGTGTGTTATCTGGTGGAGTGAAAAAGTACAACTTTATAAATTAGGAGGTTTTCTTACCTTGTCACTTCGTAAATATCACGGGGGTGGGAGAGGTCTCCTGATTGTGTTTATAGAAGGCTGCCCAGTATAGAGCTGCCATACGCTGCATAACTGCAGGGGGGAAGAGATACTGTACAGTAGGGTTCAAAAGTCTGAGTAAATTTTTCTAAGTTTTACATTTGCATTTCTTCATTATAGTATCAGCATAACAATTTGATTGAAGGGGGGCATATTTTGTATGCCCCCCTTTTGCTTTTAAAGGGATTGTTGACTTTGTCTTCCATTTAAGACAAGTAGATGCTAGGAAAAATGTTTGGTACTGACAGCCTCAGTCACCATTCAATTTCATTATATTGGAAAGAGTATGGTCAACATTCTTCAAAATTTCTCCTGACAGTGTCAAAAATTAAGAATCTCATTAAAATGAGAAAAATACCACTGAAATTAAAAATGTTGGGGCAACAAATGCACCTGTAATGAATTCCACTGTACTTTATTTATAACATCTGATGAAGTACTTCATATGCAATTTTAGGCCTAGTTATACATAGTATTGCATAAAATATGAGATGATGTTGGTTTAAATGTATGAGTAAACGCTAATACATTCTAAACCTTATTTAAGATTGAGAATTTGTCAATGAATTTACTAAATTTAAGCATTTTATTACTTATGTAATTTCTGCACCACCAAATGGAATTGCAAAAATAAACTTTGTTTTTAAAACAACTTTCCGAATACACTCCCTTTCTGCTGTTGGCCAAACAAAGAGATAGTCTCGCCCCCAACTCACGCCATTGGTCGAGTCAGTGCCATTGTATTTGTATAGACAGGCCCCTCAAAACAAACATGATTTTCATAGTGCCACAGAGACAAATTCATACAGTTTTTGAGAAAATGTTCTTATTATTGCTTTACTTATCGTTCTCTCAGCCTATTAAGGTTGGATATGAGAAAGTATTTTAAAAGAGAAAAGGTTAAATACTTAAGCTTTAACTTAAATATGCCCTCATGAAATATAATAAATAAATGAATAAATGCCCAAGAAAATCACATCATGGGGGGAAATATGTCCCCTTATTGGAATTGTCAATCTCTGACTCTGTCTACTGTTGTGTTCCACAAAAGAAATTACGTTTTATCAGGTTTGAAATGACATGAGGGTGAGTGAATGATGACAGAATTTTAGGGTGATTAAAAAAATCTATTTTTGGATAAACTAATCCTTAATTGACAGCAGGCACTGAAACTGGCATTGACTTAATGACCTAAAAGCATCTTAACGTTGGAAGCAAGAAACTCACAAATGTACAAAGTGCACTTGTGTGTCAATGCACAAAGGATTTGCCATGGTCAAGTTACCAAGGAGTTACCATGGTCAATGTCACAAATATTGTCAAATATGCTGACTTGATTAATGACTCTGAAGTAGTACTAATTATTTTCTAAAATCCTAAAAAGTTTGTTTATTTCCATGTTTAAATTGAATATTGAATCCCAGATTTTCAACATGGACTTTGCAAATACTTTGCACTGCCATTAATCATTTTAAATTGAGGTAATTCTGCAAAAACCTTGACCCAATAAAGTTACTGTAAAGACTCATCTCTTCACTGTGGTTTGCATGTGGATGTGACTGGAATTCCTCACTTCCATTTGACAGCTTAACTCGCATTGCTGTCTACTCTGCTTTTCATTCAGTAACACTTCGTCTTCATCTTCTCGATGCACTGGACTCTTTCTACATGTGAATCGCTATAGCCCCAGGACAGACATTTTGTGTTCCTCTCTTAGTACTGTGTAGGGGCTTCAGGATAATTTTCATGACAATGGCAGGCTATAAGACCGTCTGGGGGGTCCGATGGCGCTCCTGAAATCTCATTACCCACGAGCTGTGGCAGAAACTATAATACGGAATGGGTTGCCATGACAGCCATTATATAAACATTTGTGAGGTAAAAAAGTGAATGACTTGGCAATTTTTTCTTCAACTTAAATTTGAACTAATTGAAGACTATATAACGCATAAGCAACCACATTCCATCCCTTTCATGTCACCTCACAAGTGTTTCACTTATTTTTATTTTGGGGGTCATTATAGCTCTCTTACAGTGCCTCAAAGAGACCAATTAGAGTGGGAGTGAGACAGGAAAATAAAAGGCTTCATGGAACGTAAAGGTTATAGTCAAGCTATATAGTCTAATTATATAACATCTGAGGAAACCTGGGTAGCAGGGTGCAGGTTACAATGTTTTTTTTTTTTTTTTTTGTCAAAGCTGTTATGTATTTACTTTGTTTTGCCATCAAGCACAAATACACATTCCATGTTTACCCTGCATGATGTTGTGGTGCAGCTGCAATCTCTATATGGAACATTTACCGTCATAATATTTTAATTGCAGTATTCACTGCTCCCTGGTTCTTTGCCTTTTGTTTATGCTATTTTTTGTGTCACTCTTTCAGACATCCCAGAATGCTCATCAAAACAGGCCTGCTGGATGCCCACCTGTACTGCCTGAAGAGATCTGTGGTTGATTTCTTAGTAAACAACAAGTAAGTTGGGATTTCCCAATGCAAAAATAATTTCACAAATCTCTTTGTCTATCACCACTCCACTTGCCGTCGGCGCTCTGCAACAGTCTTAATCTTTGTCATGCTGGTGCGCACAATACGGGACTATAGTGTCTGAACCACACGGCCATTCGTCCCCGACTGTGGTCATGTCTACACTGGCGTTACGATGTGTTTGGGTGATCTGATCAAAAAGTGTCAAGTGCTAGACACATCACCGTTACACCTGGATGTCTCTTTTGAAAAACTTTGGTTTGGATTTTGATATACATAAGTCTGTGTATTACAGAATGTTTATAAAGTGCAAAAAGTAAAAGACGAAGAAGAAAGCACTAAAAACTGGCACATAGTTTTTCTTAATTATTCGTAAACATGACGTTTAGAGAAGTGTAACTGAGTTTTTAGTGTGCATGCTGCTCATATCTGTGTCCCTAATGTGCATGTACATGCATTTGCTTTAAAATGTTCCAATTATATGCTTATTTCCCTTTAAATCTGCACATTACCTTTGAAAAATCGTCTTTTATGGATGCCTTTAGCGTTGCCTTGTTTCAACGGATCGGCCAAAATGCATCTTAAAATTAAGATAACAAATGAATTCACAAACTTGCGCAGTTTATTCTTGATAACATGTCAACAAACATGAAAATGGCTTGTGCTCCCATTTTTGTGCTTATAGGCACCATAAAATATGAAGAAAAAAAAACTGCTGAAAATAAATTCAAACAGCAAGTAGGGGGAGATGTGGGTGATGTTGTATTTTATTTTAAAAATATTTTTGTCTCCTGTTGCACAATATCTTGCTCTCCTTTTTCAACAAACATGAAAGAACGTCTTGTACCTGTTTTTATGCTTATTTGTACTAATTTGCAAAAGAACAAAATAATAAAAACAGCTTAAAATAATAAATACAGCAGGTAGGGAGATGTGGGTGAAACTTTTTTTTTTTTTTCTAATAATTTTTTGTCTTCTGCTTCCTAATGCCTTGCCCTTCTCTTGTGCTCTCTCTATATTTAATTGGTTTTGGCTCATAACGGTCTCTCGCTCGTTGGGACAGTGTTCACACCTGATGACAAGATGTCTAGATTTCAAGCTGTTTTCAAAACTGTCATAGCTTCTGTGACTAGACTCAGCATGTCGCAGGAGTGCGCATACAACCAGACCATTCGTTTTGAGACCTAAGACATCTTGTCACAGACCAGTCGCTGACTCAAAACATCAAAGGAGACAATCTTGAGTCTTTTAGTGTCCACGAGGCATTACTGTCATTTTGTTATGACTTTGCTACTACTGCCATTTTGAACAGTCAGCATACATGGAATTTTATAGTGAGAGTGTATATTTATGTACTAGTGTGTTTATGTGTGGCTGTTTGTATGCCTTTATTTTAGTAGAGAATCATGTGTCTGTTTGTGTAGTTGCCCTTGAACATTGCGTTCATTCGTTTTTCATTTTAATATGAAAATAAAAATAAAATAATCAATTATGCTTTGAATTGCAGGTTTTCATTTCAAAAGCAATAGGCAAACGTGGAAAAAGGACTTGTTTTTTATTCGTATTGTTTAAAAAATAAATAAATTAGCTCATGTCTCATGTTTATTGTTCATGGATATAAAATGAATGTACAGCTTGAATATTTGATTTGCTTATGTGGGTGGGTCTGAAACACGATTGGTCACCCTGCGCTGTCAACTGTCTTGCGTCAATCAACCCCATCAGAATAAGGATTCAACACGATACAGCTCCAGATGAATTCATTTTATTTTTAATTCAGAACTTTAACATTCTTCTAAACGTTTGACAGTGGCATATTTTTTACGACTCTGCTCTCGCGCATAAAGCAGCCAAACAATGGATTTATCCGACAGCTCGCCAAATGAACGCAGCAACATATATAATGCCACTGCATTACAGTTCTGAGAAAGTAAACTTATAGCTAACAATTGTGAAGCCATTGCTGATTTGGCCCAATATCACTTTTTTGTGATTTTTTATTTTTTTGTTCTCACTACAGTTTTCAGCTAACAACAACCCTGTGTCTCAATCAGCTCTCTAGCTCCCTTTGATGTGAATCAGTATATCATAAATGCACATTCAGGTACTGATCCATTGAACATTGGGACACTTATGACTCAATCACTTGCAACATATTAATGAGCTTGTGCATAGAAGCACAGCTGTTATTAATCAGCACCATTGCTGTATAAATGGACACTATCGTGGTGATTTTTTTTTTTTTTTGAGATTCAAACGTAGTGTTATTATAACAGATAAATGGCAGAAATAAAAATATATTGGAGCTTATTTTAAACTCAAATATTTAAAAGATTGTTTCACTTTCATGGTAATTATGAATGAAAGACATTACAAACAACATCTCTTTTAAAGAGAAAATAAGGCTTGGACTTCATAGTGTTTTACACTTGTGCTCATCTTCTAACGACTTGACATGATGATGTTTCCGATAAGGGAACATAGTGAGCAATGATGCTCCCTGAGTTTTTACGGTGCATTCTGGTATTTTTTAGGGAGCGAACGTTTCAGTGCACTGGAACGATTTTGCGAATGAGACAGCCCTAAAAAATGACTGACTCCCTGATGTGTCCTTGACTTCTGAACTAGGGAACTGATTGAGACACACTTGACTAGTTTATACGGTATATGCATGGACTCAAAGAATGAAAAATTACTGCCCTTACTGATAATGTCTATTCTTTCCTGCCTAATGCCATGTGATGCAGTATACTTTTTTTTTGGTCACACATTATAAAAGGCCACATCGGTATTGTGTAAGGAGCAAATCCATTAACCGTCATATTTAACAATTTCAGTTGCTTTTCAGTAAGTAGAAAACAACCGAGCGAGTTGTAACGGTATTAACCAGTAGTATATTAACTCACTAATGGAAGGCTAGTTATTTATAATGTATAGAAATGTGTGAATTTGTGGTTATGTATGGTAGCTTTGGCATCTTAGCGAGTTATTGCAACTTAGCGTAAGTTGCTGGATAAATTAATTGTCTGGTTGCTTAACAAGCAACCGCAGAGTTGTAATAAATAACTGTCTAATGTTTGGAAGAATGTTAATGTTCTGAAATAAAGTGAGATCTGTAGAGCTGTATCATGTTGAACTCTTGTTCTGATGGGGTTGATTGAGGCAGGAGTCAGGACAGATGACAGCGCAGGTGGTCCATGTGCTTCCCGTCCCTTCTTTTTTACTTTTTCTGTCGCATTGAAGGTCCCAATGAGCATAGTGGCCTCCATCATCCGTAAATGGAAGAAGTTTAGAACCACCAGGACTCTTCCTAGAGCTGGCCGCCCGGCCAAACTGAGCAATCAGGGGAGAAGGGCCTTAGTCAGGGAGGTGACCAAGAACCCAATGGTCACCCTGACAGAGCTCCAGCGTTTCTCTGTGGAGAGAGGAGAACCTTCCAGGAGAACACCATCTCTGCAGCACTCCACTAATCAGGCCTGTATGGTAGAGTGGCCAGACGAAAGCCACTCCTCAGTAAAATGCACATGACAGCCCACATGGGGTTCGCCAAAAGGTACCTGAAGGACTCTCTCTTTGGACAAAATTCTCTCTTTGGCCTGAATGGCATGTGTCTTGTCTGGAGGAAACCAGGCACCGCTCATCACCTGGCCAATACCATCCCTACAGTGAAGCATGGTGGCGGCAGCATCATGCTGTGGGGATGTTTTTCAGTGGCAGGAACTGGGAGACTTGTCAGGATCGAGGGAAAGATGAATGCAGCAATGTACAGAGACATCCTTGATGAAAACATGCTCCAGAGCGCTCTGGACCTCAGACTGGGGCGAAGGTTCATCTTACAACAGGACAACAACCCTAAGCACACAGTCAAGATAACAAAGGAGTTGCTGCGGGACAACTCTGTGAATGTCCTTGAGTGGCCCAGCCAGAGCCCAGACTTGAACCCGATTGAACATCCCTGGAGAGATCTGAAAATGACTGTGCACCGATGCTCCCCATCCAACCTGATGGAGCTTGAGAGGTCCTGCAAAGAAGAATGGGAGAAACTGCCCAAAAATAGGTGTGACAAGCTTGTAGCATCATACTCAAATAGACTTGACGTCACCAAACAGAATTTCATAAATACATTTCAGACCACCCACCACCACCCATGTGAAAGTAGGCAATGTTGCTGGGGTGGCCAGGACTAGATGCTTAAATAAACAGAGGAATTTATTAAAAGCATGACAGCCATAGTTTTACACTTCAACCTACAAATGATTTACTTAAAGTTGACTTTGCATATGAAAGTTGAAAATTACACATCTGCTTTAAGAAAGTTAGTAGTGTCAATTTTGATTTTGTGTTGTCTTAAAGGCGTATTCTCATAATCTTCAGATTATGTTAGTATTTGAAAATCACACTATATTATTAAAATATTTTACACCTTAATAGAAAAACAAAGAAATGCTCTCAGCGCTTCATTGCAAGCACCTTTTCAGCAACATTTTCACAAAGTTTTCACTCCATCTAGTCTTTCCCTTGAACGGCAGCGTCTCTAACCCTGCAGTCGCCCTGTGTCCTCTACAGTCCACCCCTTCATTCCTCCCTCAGCCCTCCATTCATCCTCTCCAATAGCCCTCTCTTCGCCTGCCTCTCCAGTCCCCTTTGTGCGCCTGTAACTGACATTGTGAGGCCGGGCAGCCTGCTGTAAATTGGTGCCATGCATGGCCTCCCTTAGGTCCTCTCCCTCTCACAGACTTCAGAAAAGGAAGCGGCTTCTCCCTGCTTTGACATTTTAATTTGCTCTTCCCCTGATATAAATATAATTTCATCTAATCTGCCCCCAAATCCTCCTCCTCTTCCTCTCCCCACTTTCTGTCATCAAAGTAGTTTGACTTTTTTATGCGGCCTTTTCTCTCTCGTTCAGATTATTTTTTTCTCTCCATCCCTCCTCCCTCCGTCTCTCTCTCTCTCTCTCTCTCTCGCTCTCTCTCTCTCTCTCTCTCTCTCTGTCGCCCTTGAGCCTGCAGTGCCATAGAGTACTGAAGGAGAAAATGGACATAGTAACTGTTCTTTCTCTCTCGGCATTCAGATGGAAATTCTAATCTTGCCTAAAAGAAAGTAAAGAGAGAGAGGCTGATTTAAGGATGCGGCATAGATTCTGAATTTCTCAAGCTTATTGGTTCCTCAAGCTTTCATGTTTTCAAACCATGATTCAACAGTTTTAACCTTTTAGGAATCCATAAAAAAACAACATTAAATAATTTTTTTGTGTTTTGCTTATTTTTTCTGTTTTATTTGACAGAAATTGTATTTTATTTACAGGTATATTTTATTTTTTGAAGGCATTGTACATTGGAAGAAACCCACATTGACATGCACCATTTTGAGAGGCAATGTCTTGTTTTTCTTTCTTTTTTTCTGACAGTGCGTATGTAACACCTTGATACCCAGTGTTGGAATATTTAGAGTAAATATCTAAAGTTAATGACTCACAGAAAGTAAAAAAAATAAAAAATCACTATAAACCGTTTCTCATTATTATTATTTTGTTTAATATGAGCACAAACAAATATTTAAAGCAGAATTCTGAGCTATTTTAGTGGAATACCTTATGTGTGTGCTTCCCATCTGTGTCAGCATGCTTATCTCAGGCATTCTAAAGAAGTTCAGTGACGTTCTTTTACATTTGTTGGTAATCCCATTTTTCGATTGAATTGTTATTTCCTCTTAAATCCACACATAACCACAGACAGATCAAACAGATTGCCAAAAACGCATTTTAGAGATGCAAGTAATTATAGTAAAATTCTGCACATTCAACCCAACTTAAAAACTGGACACAGTTCAGCAATCTTAAAAAAATGTAATACAAACAAAATACTAAATAATAAAAGTCTGCATACTGATATTATTTTTCCACATTTTACTCAGGAGCTTAAGGTTTCAAACTCTCAGGTCTTTTTTACGTTACATTGAGAGGTCTAAACTTAAACATTGCTGTTATTGAATAAAACTTGGATCCTTAAAGGAATAATTCACCCAAAATGTAAATTCTCTCATCATTTTCGCACCCTCTTGCCACCCCAGGTGTGTATGAATTTCTATCTTCAACAGAACACATTTGAAGAAAAATAGAAAAACGTCTTCGCTCAGTAGGTCCTTAAAATGCAAGTGAATGGTGATCAGAACTTTGCAGATCCAAAAATCACAGACAGTCAGCCTAAATGTCATACATACAACTCCATTGGTTAAATGGTATATGGTGGATTTTTGTGAGAAAAAGATCAATATTTAAATACTATTTAACTATAAATCATCTCTGTGAAATTAAAACTGACCATTTACATTTTATTTAATATCCAATCAATTCCCGATGGATAAAATCAAGTCCGCCCTTCATTTTTGTAGAAATGGTGTGTTATAGATGGTTTTATTTTGTTTTTAAAAAGTGTATTGTTTGAATACTGCTACAGTAAATGATACGGTCTCTTTTATTAATGGACTGCCTTGTCAGATAACAGATATTTTTTAACAAGTTGGAAGTATGTCTGATTATGGAAGTAAAATGGGTTGCTACCACTGTTTCCTTAGACATGAGATATTTTACTTGTGGTTTTGGAACACTTTT
Source organism: Xyrauchen texanus (assembly GCF_025860055.1). Classification (NCBI taxonomy): domain Eukaryota; kingdom Metazoa; phylum Chordata; class Actinopteri; order Cypriniformes; family Catostomidae; genus Xyrauchen; species Xyrauchen texanus. The sequence goes on from NC_068281.1 coordinate 18,548,167, forward strand.
TCATGTTGACTTTAAATACCATCTTATTTTAAATTCAAATTAATAGTTTTCCAATATGCTTACATTTACAGGTCTGTCAATTCAATCAGAGGAGAATTGGTGCCTTTTTTGGTACGTAAACAATTCTCAATGTCCACCAATTGCCCAAATCCTACAGATGATTCCGAAAAGAATCAGAAAAAACAGGATGTTCACGCTAATTTGGGTAAAATTCCTCTTGTATTGATTAACATTTGTCAACCGTTAAAAGAATGCTATGCTTACATAATAACCATTGACCTTTCATAAACTTATGGACGTGTTCACAGAGCTCTTGAACTGTAGTAAAGACGAGGCCCTGCTGCAGCTTGCCCAGGAGAGGTCATGTTGGAATGATCACCGTGGAGACATGAGCGAGGCCTATCATGGCGGAAAGCTACGCTGCTACGTTCACATCATGGAGGACGGCATGTGTTACCGTGTTAACACGCTTGCCGCTTATATAGAGGCCAACCGCGTGGTGAGACAAAATGATAGAACAGTTGTTATAAGAGCAGAGGCTATAACATGCTTAGTTTTATTTACACTGTTAAAAAGGTTGTCTCTGACAACCGTCAAATCTGTTGTTTGAGCTATGTTGATTGCATCAAATGTGTTGTTTTCTGCTGTCCCGCAGGTTCCCAAGATGTTTGAGGACCCTCCAGTCCATCCGACAGCTGTGGTCTCAGAATTCTCCTTGGTGAGTCCTTTTAGCCCAAAGTATACCTTACGTACCGTGCAACACAAATTTCATCATCATCAGCAGAGAGATTGAGCACTGAGCACGTGCAGCCAGATTGTTCTAACCGTGGATACTATGAATGCACAGAATTTACATGCGACTGGAATTATTTGCTCTAATTAGTTGAGCCGCTGCGGTCACAAAGAAGCACTAGAAGACGTGATCGCCACTAAACATCAGGAGACAAAGGTAGAAACATCAACTGTGGAGATGCACGTCAAGAGCGTGTGTGTGTGTGTGAGGATGTCAGGAATTGAGTGTAAAGGAATATAAAGACATCTTTATGGGTTTAAACTCCTAAAGAGACATAGTCCAGCATTTCAAAGCAGTCAAAGCATGCATGTGTCAACTGCCTGTTCAATGTAAAAAAGCTATATGTAAAAAAAGCAGTCATAGTGTGAATGTGTCAAACACCACAGTTAAAGGAAGTATAATGACATTCGACTTTACGGATATGGATAAGCTTTTGGGTCAAAACCAAAGTATACTTAGGGCGTAAGACATATCAATGATACGATATTGGGTTTAAAGAGCCACCAAAATTTACAAAAATTCCCCTTAATATGACATCGTGGTGGCAAATATTTCTCCTTATTGGAAAAGGTTATTACTGACACTGTTCTTTTGTGTACTTAAAAATACAAATATATTAAAGAATACTCATATGGTAATTGGTATGATAAATAAATCCAGTATGCTATTTGAATAAATACTGCATCTGTAAAATGGTACCATCTCTCTTATTTAGGTGGGAAGTGACAGCATTATTGGGCCATCTTGTCAGATATCAGACAAGACGTCAATCAAGCGCTCGACAATCGGCGCATCAACTACAATCAAGGAGAAGGTCAAGATAACCAATTCCATCATCATGAACGGTGTGACTATTGAAGAAGGGTAGGTGATCTCACCCAAGTTCATTCTGACTGCTTATGACAGCAACAGTGCCCAAACTAGTCTACTTACGAGATACTTCTTGAGAGAGAGGATGTTGTAGGAGAGCATGTTTGATCATTTCTGAAAGTTACTGAAAAACTACACTATTTTGAAAAAGGCTAATCTACTGTCAGACATCTGAAAAATGTTGTTAATTTAGCAGTGAACCTACTTAGTCCAAAACATTCAATGGCACAACCACCTAAAATAACAAAAACTGTTATGTGTGAAATCTTTAACATAGTACATGACATAACTACTCACATATCACATTAATTACTGTTCACATTAATTACATAGCACATTAATTAAATGTGGATTAAATGCTGGAGCAGCTGCCCCAGTGTATGTCTTACATCCTGTAGCTGGTGACAAGTATTTACCAATTTTTAAACACTTTTTGCCTTCACTAGTTAATTTTAAATGGTGCTACGGTGTGAAGTCTCAATGGTAACTCTTTATAATAAGGCTTTATTTGTTTACGTTAGTAAATGCATTAGGTATCATGAAATATCCTTACAGGGGACAACACTTTTACAGCATTTATTAATCTTGGTTAATGTTAATTTATGAAAATATTTTTTTTTTATTTTAATTCATGTTAGTTCATAATGCATGAACTAACGTTAATGTATACAGCGTTTCATTTTAAAAAGTGTATTATATGTTGAAATTAACATTATTCCAATGCTGTAAAAGTATTGCTCATTTTAACTTACTAATGGAGTTACCATTAGTTACCGCCTCAATTAATGTGCCTGTAAAAACTGCATGCGTTATAATTACAAAAGAATTTGCAAAATTATTTATAAAACCGTTGTAGATAAAGTGTAGAATGTCAACTTCCCATAAGTATTTCATGTCAGCTACCCATATGTCATTATGTTGTTTGCAAATTCATGCACCTCTTCTGTTGTCCTGAAACATCCCCAGTCCAAGATACTAGACATGTTGACTGCCTCTAAGTATTTAGTGGTCTGGATCAGATTTTTAGCATGTAAAGACCAAAGATCAGATATTGTCTGTTAGGTGAAATGTATGCTTCAAGTAGACATGATGTGCAGACATTGCTGTGAACACGTCCAGAGACTGGCCACTTCTGCCTGTAGGCGGCGTGTCCGGGGGTGGCCAATGCTGCTTTTTGTAATGTTGAGAAAAAACAGAAACTTGCGTTGTCAAATTGCTGAAGGTGTTCACTGACCCTGAACAGGCCCCCAGAACAACAAGTTAACAGAAAAGTGATGAATGTAGATGTAATGATTCCCAAAGAAACAAGCGTCTAACGACAAGTGTTATATGCGTGACTTAAAAGATGCTTCCTCGTTCACATCTTGCTAAATTCCGCAGTCTTGTTCGATAGTTTTATTTGGATGGTTCTTTTCTGAGATCACAAACTGTTGAATGAACAATGGATTTTTTTCACCCCCTTTTTCCAAAACAGTTTACATTGAAGCTGATTTGAGTTAATGGCGTTTTTGCTTGCTTTTGAGAATGTAGAGGATAACATGAATTGTACCAAATCAGCTCTGGATGGTAGAAAAAAGACTGTTATTTTGAGTTTGAAGGGAAGAGCTTTGCTCTAAACCAGTTTTTCCCTTAAGAAACCGAGCCCTGAGCCAGCATGGGGACCCTCATGTTCAAATTAGTCCATGCATGAAAGAAAGAGTGAAATAATGGATAGAGGAAGAGAAGAAAGGAACAGCTACTCTTTCAAAACATAAAAAATGTAAGAGGGGATTAGGAAATCCCTGACATTTAAAAGCGCCACTTGCATTTTTCTGCCTTTTGTTTGCATGTAGGAGTAGTTGTTTACAAAACTCGGGAGGTTCTGAGTGGGGGGGACAAGGGGTTATTATGGTGGTTTGTGGGGGTGTAGGGCAAGGGGGGGGGGTCACAGCGAGGAGGTGCATAGTGTCAGTAATTAGTGGTATTTCAGCACTGCATCTTTGGTGGTCTCTCTGTTTAAAACTCCAATCCTTGTAATCTCCCATATACCCCTCTGTCTGGCCCACTCTCTCTCTTTCTTCCAATCTCACACTCTCTCGCTCTCTCGGGCTTGTGCACACCCGTGCACCTGAATAGAGTGCCCTGTGTAGCTGCCAATAGAAACCAGCCTCTGTCAGCTATTACACGGCCTTGCTGTCTGACGCGCCTTGATCTGAAAGACAGGAGGGCCTGTCCGCTGTCCCTGTTCCGTGAGCTAAAAATCTTGGAGTGCGTTTAATAAGACGTTGTGGTCGTTATAAATTGTGGTTCCCAATATGGCAGGTACGGCCAGGGAAAGTGTGAAATAACACTTCCTGTAAGTCCTATGACATCCGGACATTAAACCGCAGAACACACTTTGAAAGCAGCGCTAGAACGCACTCTCCTAGCAGCCTAGTGTTCGTTGCTGTACGTCAGATGCTGATGTTGTTTTTAATATATATGCTAATGGTGCCTAAAGGAAAATAAAACAAGCCTGTTGAAAGTGCCGAGATATCAGGTTTCAGATTTGGGATGGATGGGGGGGGGGTCCGAAGGAATGTTGTGGGGTAAGGAGGGAGGGTGTAAGAGGGCCGGGTGAGGAAAGGACAAGACCCTCTGCTGTGCAATTAGCAAAAAGACATGAAAGCAGAACACTCATGGCAAATCTGTTTCACCACAAGAGAGGGCAGAAAAAGTTAAGAGTTGGCACAGGCAATCCAAGTAAACATAAAACTGTGCAAATAAAGTTTTATGGTGCCAAAGCGATCCCAGGAAATTATTATTCTTTGGATGGTGTAAACAGACAGCAGCACAGGGATGTGTGTGTTCGTGGAAGTGTGTATGCATCCAAGAGCACACAGTTCAAAGCCGGGCTCCTCAGCACACAGCTGTCTACAACTCAGATACACAAATATCAGCCCTTCATTTTGCTCGGAAATGCATTACTGACTGCAAAAAACTCCAGACATAAACTGAGGTTTTTCAATGAAAGTATTGTTGCAAATAAGCATTGCCAATGATTACTGATTCACTTCCTGTATTATGTAAATGTAGATGTTATTTATTGCATTATATCTGAAGTGTTAAGGGTAGAATGGTTTGGTTAGGACTCAGTAGAATGCTTTTGCCGGCTGATCAGGGTTTTCCAGTGGTCAATGCTAAAATCCTCAAAGTATAACGGCTAAAAATGAAAAATTGCAGAAATTATATTTATTTCACAATATTTTCTTAAAATTAACTCAAATAAAACACAAAATGTGCATTATCCATAGATAAGACTGTCTGTATATTTTGGATCTGACACAAGGGTGAACTAACCCTTCTGTTAATTGATCATGCATACACTCAAAAAAATTACTATTTGGTAGAACTTGATTCCATCATGGACAGTGGATCCACATGTTTGAAAATAGTTTTCTTAAATTAAAACTACCTTGTAATTTTAATTAAAATAGTTCACATAGAGGGAACCTAACTGAATAAAGTACACCCAACACAATTTTACATGTCAAAATAACTCAAACTCTTAGTGAGATGCTACCTATTGACTGTAAATGTTAGAATGCTAGAACATGCTTGTGGGAAGCACTACTGAGTGCAACTGGGTCATTAAGCTATGGTTAGAACAACAATTGCTCAATGTATATAGCAATATGTAGAATACTCCAAATGTATTGGTTCTCAGCTTGGACTCAAACTCCACTCTTCACCATGATGGTAACCCCCAAAACTACAGCATAATAGAAATTCTTCTAAATCTCAACATAACAAAACATTATAGACTAACAAGTTTCCCCCTTTATATTCTTCTTGCACAAAGACACATAAAATAACTTTTAATTTTAACATTTAAAATGGCTTGTTGATTCCAATGCAAAGCATGCTGGGAACTCTAAATCCTCTGCCCAGTTTGGTTTAACCAACTAAAAAACTTTCATGTTGTCCCAACGCAAATGGATTAAGCTGACAAGACACTTTTTTTGGTTGAATCAACTCCGTTAATTTAAGTTGCCTTGGTTGCATAAATGTTTTTGAGTAGGACAAACATAAAAAACTAACAGTAATTATTCTAAACAAAAATATATATATTTATTTTTAATTTTTTGGAGTGTTATCGGCTAATACTGATAATCTCAAAGTGGCCAAATGTCAGCTGATTAATCAACCTGGCAGACTTATTACTAGTTACAGGATTCCCATGGTCATTGAAACCTGGAAATATCAGGGGATTTTTAAATTTCTATTAACAGCTACTAAAATGTTGGAAAGTCATAAAAAAGTCATGGAAATTTCTGTCATAAATATATTTTTCTAGTTATGCTCAGCTCTAAAATATTTTATCAACAACAGATTGCTCTTTTTAAAAGCAATCTCCTTAAAAAATAAAAAAATAAAGGGCTGCAACTAATGATTGTTTTGATAATCAATTCATCTTTGATTATTTCTCAGATGAATCACATTTAAAGACAAATTTTATTTCCTATATTTTATTAAAATTTACTACATTTTTTGAGTACATTGTATGTAGGAACACACACATTCCCTCTGAACATATAACCCGTTACCGATGTATTTTGTTATATAAATATAAGGAACTCTGTATACAGTTACTGTTCTTATGAAATATACTTTATTATTATATGTCAGGTTTTAATTAGGATTACATTTAAACCTTAATTTGATATCTAGCAACAAACGTTTATCATACTGCATAGTTTAATCAGAATGATTGCCCTCCCTTACTTTGTTGCGCTCGTTTGAGTAACACAGATGCATGCACACTTGCTGGCTCATTCAAGTTTAAGGGAGACTTGCTTGCGGTAAAGACAAATGTTTTTGGCAAAATGGAAATGCACGCATGATTTTGAACTCCTAACAATGATACATACATTATTTATTTTTTATTATTTTTTATTTTTTTGTTAACGCAAACCTAAATAAAATAAAATGAAAGAAAATTGCTGCAAGTGTAAGTAATATGCAGGAGAATTTTATTAATCAGTTTTATTGATTAGTTATTGCAGCACTAAAAAAAAACTCCCAAACGGCTGCAAAGGTCTTTGTAAATGCCATGCAAATTCTTTGTCAAAAAGTGTGGGAACCCTTTAGTTAGGAAAAAAAAAGAGTGCATAAAAGGGTCTCCCTCATTACAATGTGTGTGATTTGTTTATTGACAATAATGTCAGACTCATCCAAGATTGCTCTCCCCCACCAGGTGTAACATTCAAGGTAGCGTGATCTGCAACAATGCTGTGATTGGACATGGAGCCGACATCAAGTACTGTCTAGTAGGGAGCGGCCAAAGCGTCGAGCCAGAGGGTGAGAACGATTTGGTCCGGTGCACTGTGTGTTACACTATACACACAAAATGCACACACTCTAAAGTTCTGCAGTTCTTTTGTGTGCATATTAAATCCAGCTTTTTATGTTTGTGTGCGCTTTCACACCCATGTCTGCCTTTTCGTTTGTGTGATCTTATGTGTGTTTTAATCTGTTTTAATAGCGTATTAAAACCTAAGCTTGTGTGTACAATTGAGCTTTATTTTTTTAATGTGCTTAATCCTTGCAGTCTTAGATCACTGTGAGGTTTGTGTATGTGTCTATTTGTGTGTGTGTCTGTGTGTGTGGCTTGAGGCTGTTGTATTCTGGGTGGTCTGCGCCTGGTCTCTAACCTCTCCATCAATGACAGTGCCTTAGGGTGGCCCTAAGATGTCCAGGACTGCCCGGTCTAATTGACTGAACAACAGGGTGTTGCTGCCTCAACCGAACCCCACAACCAGCTCCCCCCTGCAACATTTCTACATCTCCACCACTCCCAAACTCTCCATCACTTGAGCTGGACTCGATTAGTTGGTTATAACCTCTAAAAACGTTTGGGCTTATTGAAGTGCTCCCAGAAATCCCAAATTACAAGATAGACCCCCCTGTACTTCCCCCAACAGACATACACACACACACACACACACACACACACACACACACAACCCTCAGGCTTCACTGCTTGACAAGAAACCATGATTCAAAGTTATCTCAGAAAAACACAGAGTAGAGGTTAGTGTAACCTATTATTTAAAAACCATTGCTTATAATAACTACAATAAATTCCTTCCAGTAACCCTGGGGATGACACTTGTTCTTTTAAACCTAGACACACAAATTTAATGTTAACTCAAGAGAGAAATTTCTGTTCATTAAAGTACAGAGATGCTCTTTTTTTTTTATGTCTCGACCCTCCTGAAATAGAAAGCATGATGTTCCTTTTGAAGTCAGGGCTAGAAAATAGAGACCCCTCTGATGGTTAAGGAATATTGCTTACAAATGTTGCCGTTGAAGCAAATGAAGAGATATAGAGGATCATGTTTAAAATTACAATTAAAATTGATTAGTGAGAAAAATTCATATTACTGATATGTAAATTTAGTAAGCGTGTGGCATGCTTTTCTGTAAATTGCTTCCATAAAATGTTTGTAAGGCTGCATGATATACAATACACTACACTTCATAGATAATTGGTCTAAAAACACTGATGCAGATACAGTTATGGTCTCAAATTTGTATGCACTTTTAAACATTTGATTTTCTATAGGACCAAATAATATAAAAATATTTGTCTTTATAAAATGTAATGTAAATGCTTTAGTTTACTGCAATCTTCCTAGCCTGATGTTTTCAAAGTCAAATGAACAGATCAAGATAATGAGATTGTAGCTCGGTTTCGTCCAGCATGTAGACAGTGCTGTGAAAAAGTATTTTATTCCTGATTTCTCCTATTTTTGTGTGTTATTCATTGTAAATTGTTTTAGATCTTCAAACGATATACAACATAAAACAAAGGCAACCTGAGTAAACACAAAATACAGTTTTCAAATATATATATATATATATATATATATATATATATATATATATATATATATATATATATATATATATAAATATATAATTTTTTTAAATTATTTTTTTATGTAAGCCAAAAAGTTATCCAACACCTATGTCACCCATGTGAAAACTGCAACTAAACACTTCCGAAAACTGTGGTGGAATTTTGGCCCACTCTCCTTTGCAGAACTGCTTTACCGTAATTTCTGGACTATTGAGCGCACCTGTCTATAAGCCGCAGGTGCCTACCGGTACATTGAAACAAATGAACTTTACACAGGTTTTAACGAAACACGGCTTGTAACAAAAATAAATAGGCTTTAACGAAACACGGTGTGGCAGCGGGGGCGTGGTCAAGCGCCCGTCCGGGAGAGAAAAGCGGTAAGGGCACTTACATCAAGTGCTGAAAACTGTCACACTGGTGCCAGTGTGACAGTTTTCCCAAGAAGGACACGTGAAGCAGGGCACATGATGTTCCAGGTAAGGCTTTTAATGGCCACAGCAATGTTTACAATCAATTTTATAACGTTTCTCAATTCTTGGTCTTCTATGCGCCAACACTAGACTGACGTGTGTCTGTCACTCACTCACTCACTCTCTGCTGCCTTTTTATGCCGCTCTCCCCACGCTTACTGAAATTAGACACAGGTGTTAGACATTAGCTCAGGTGTAAGCGCCCTTACCGCTTTTCTCTCCTGGGCGGGCTATTGACCACGCCTCCCGCTGCAACACACTGCTTGTAACAAAAAAAAAAATGACCAGTGAACAGTAGCCTAGCAAGAAAGTCATTGGTCACTATCTTCCTCCTCTTTTGCACATGAAACCACTGAAGTCATCTCCTTCGGTGTCGGAGTTGAATAGCCTCAGCTTTAGTTGTCTTTTTGCACTAAGTCAATTCATCACGCTGCTGTTTCCAACGTCTCCCGTGCAGCAGCTCTATTTCCTTTTCCAACAGCCAGATCAATCGCCTTCAACTTGAAAGCTGCATCATATGCATTTCTCCGTGTCTTGAGGGTGACAAAATGACTACCGTAATCAGAATGATGGGAAGTTTGAGCGCACTCGATTTAATCTAAACAGTAAACAAAAAAAGTTGTTTGACCTTAACCCGTTCGGCAATTTCATTGGTCTAATGAAAGCTTCATGCTGCCAAAAAACTGAGCACGTCACAGAATGTTTTTTTTTTTTTTTTTATAAAATTTGAAAGCGGGAAAAATCCATATATTAGCCATGTCGTTGTTTAAGCCGCGAGGGTCAAAGCGTGGGAAAAAAGTTGCGGCTTATAGTCCGGAAATTACGGTAGTTCATCCACATTGGAGGGTTTTTGAGCATGAATTTCCTGCTGAAGGTCCTTCCACAGCATCTCAAATGGGTTCAAGTCAGGACTTTGACTAGGCCACTCCAAAACATAACTTTTTTTGAGCCATTCAGAGTTGGGCTTACTCCTCTGCTTTGGATCATTGTCTTGCTGCATAATCCAGTTGCGCTTGAGTTTCAACTCACGGACTGATGACCGGATGTTCTCCTTTTGGATTTTCTGTAGCAGAATTCATGTTTCCCTCAATTACTACGTCACCCTGTTCCTGAAGCAGCAAAGCATCCCCACAACATCACACTGCCACCACTATGCTTGACCATAGGTATTATGTTCTTTTTGTGGAATACTGTGTTTGATTTACCCTAGATGTAATGATTTTTGGAAGGTCGGCCACTTCTGGGAAGGTTCACTCCTGTGCCAAGTTTTCTCCATTTGGTGATGACTATTTCAGCAGCAGGCAGTTGGCGAAAAGGTCTCACCCAGTTGCACACTGTGCCAAAGTCGAAAGAGATTCCAGAAATGATGAGGATAAAGGTGATTGAAATACCTCAGTCTGGGAAGTGTTACAAAGCTATTTCAAAGGCACTGGGACTCCAAACAACCACAGTGAGAGTCATTATCTCCAAATGGAGAAAACTTGGCACAGTAGTTAACCTTCCCAGAAGTGGCCAACCTTCCAAAATTCCTCTAAGAGCACATCAACGACTCATCCAGGAAGACACAAAAAATTCCAATGACAACATATAAGGAACTGCAGGTCTCTTTGATTTACAGTAGATGTAACAGGAACCCTGTCTTCCAAACAGTTCCACTTTCGACTTATCAGTCCACAGAACATTCTCCCAAAAGCTTTGAGGATCATAAAGGTGTGTTTTGGCAAAATTCAGACGAGCCTTAAGGTTCTCTTCCATGGATGCCATTTTTGCTCAGTGTCTTTCTGATAGTGGAGTCATGAACAGTGACCTTCACATCTGGTCGCCAAGGGTCGCGACAGCTCGTGTCGCTGGACGTCACTATGCTCTCATTGAAAATTAATGGGATGGTGTCGCTTTCTCACGTGATGTCTCTGAATGAATGCAGTTTAAGTCCACCACTGAATTGCTGAAAAGAAGCAAATTAAAAGATTTGGAGTGGTAGTATCTTAAACAGGCAGTTCATGCCTATCGAAAGCAGTTCTGCAAAGAAGAGTGGGAAAAAATTCCACCACAGCGTTGTGAAAGAAGTGTTTGGTTGCAGTTGTTGCTGCTAAAGGTGACACAACCAGATGTTAAAGGGGTCATGACATGGGTTTTTTTATTGTATTATTATGTTCCCTTAGGTGCAATTATAGTATTAATATATTTTTTTTTTAAGAAAAACTTTTAAAATCTAGTGATTTATGACCTTTTCCCACCCTGTTTCTCATCCTCTGATTCAAACAGTCTGTTTTGGGGGCGTTTTCCATTTAAGACTTCAGTGTTAACGCCCACTGTTATGATTGGCTAACGTCAGTGCCTATGTATCAATTATTGACGCCCCAGCCAGAACAATATGCAAGTAAACTAAGTAAAAACACTGTGATTATTCATAATGAATGAAATTGCGCTTTAAAAAGTAGTTTAAAGTTTAAAATAAATTACTTACAGTTTGCGTCGTCGTTGTTCCCAGAATAGTCGGCACGGACTTATCTTTGAGCAACAGTTTTCTGGCAAAGCCAGCATCATATTGAGATTTGTTCACAAAACAGTCATCCTTAAAATGTACAGAACAAACGCTTAAGTTAACACTGCCGTGACTGGGACGTCCGCAAAAAATAAACTGCATCCATTTTTCCCTGACGTCTGGATCTTTCGGCAGCTTATTCAGAGGTTTTGTTTGACCACAGCCAGGAACAGCACATCTGTGTGGCATCGTAATTTTCCTGTGCACAAGTAGTCTCTGTCAGAGCTCGCTGTCCATCGACTGAACACTTGTGAGGCGCACGGCGATACTGAAATGAGCGTAGTTGTCTTGCGCTTAAAGCGTAGTTATCTTGTGCTGGAGGCGGTCATATGCAAACGCTGGTACGTCACTTCTAACCGTCACGTCACTTCTAACCATGAATCCAGAACGAGCTGTATTTTGAGCTTGATTAAATAAATGATTCGTTTAGAATGGGGAGGACGTCTTAAAATATTAAACTTGCAGGACGTTTTAATGATACAAAGACCTCTTATATACCAAAAGATCAAGGCAAATTTGGTTTCTCATGTCATGACCCCTTTAAGTTAAAGTGGGCAGTTAGCTTTTCACATGGGTGATAAAGGTGTTGGATAACTATTTTGCTTCAATAAAAAAATATACATGCTGAAAGTGGCATTCATCTTATCACAAAGTATAGTCAGGACATTGCTGATGTAAAGAACAGCACCATCACTATTTGAAAAAAGTAATTTTGTCATTTAGCATTTTAGATTGATTCATAGACATATCACAAAGACAAAACACAACATGTATACATTGAATCACATTTAACTCCCACTATTAAAGGCTTTGCAATGAAAAAATTGGGGCAAAAATTTCCTTTTCAATACAAAACCAGGGAGGGGCTCTCTTAGGTGGAAGCGACCAATGAGCCAAATGTCTGAGACCGAATGCATAATAATAAAACAAAGTCTTGGGTAGGCCTAGCCCACCTTTGTCAATCGGCCTATGTAACATAATAAAATGTAATCTAGGACGCTTTCCATTCCAAAATAAGGACTTCACTATGCTATCAAATTGCTTGAAATAAGAGAGGGGGACATCACAGGAAGAGAATGTAACAGGTAATTAAATTTGGAATACAATTAATTTTAATAACATTAACCATCCAAATCATAGATAAATGTAATGATGCCCACATCATTCGAAAACCTTTTTATTAAGAGGTCAAAATAAACTAAATCAGACAAATTTGCTGGGACTAAAATGCCCAAATACTTAATGCCTTGTTTTGGCCACTGGAAGGTGCTCGGCTGGAAAGCCATTACTGGGCAGTACGCTGTCAGAGCCAAAGCTTCGGATTTAGACCAATTGACTCCGTATTCTGAGAACTTAGTAAAGGAATTTATAATTCTATAGAGGCAAGACATAGATATATTGGGGTCGGAGAAGTATATAAAATCTAATCTGCGTAAAGCAAAAGCTTACAGCTGTGGCCCCGAATGAACACCACCTGATCTATATGTATAAGAGATGTCATAACTTTAATTAATCGGTTAGCCGGTGTTTTTGACAATATTTTTACGTCTAGCTGGATCAGGGAAATTAGACGGTAACTCTTTCACTCGCTTGGATCTTTGTCCTTTTTAAGAATCAGACTGAGCCGGGCTTGTGTCATGGTTGGCGGAAGCTTTCCATTCTTTAATGATTCTGTATAATCTTTTTACAAAATGGAGCCATTTCTTTAGCATAAGATCTAAAAAATTCACTGGCAAAGCCATCTGGCCCTGGAGCCTTGCCTGTAGGCAAGACCATATTTACCTCACCAAGCTACTCTAAGGTTATCTCAGAATCAAGATAATTTTTTGCTCATTCGTTAATTTAGGGAGTTCTAATGGTTCCACAAAGTTTCTAATTTCTTCATCAGTAGACAAAGACGTGGAGCTATAGAGATCAAAATAGAATTCTTTAAAAGCATTATTAATGTCAATGGCTGTGGTAAATATTTCAGCACTGGCAGATTTCTCTGAGGGAATGGTAGAAAAAGACTCTCTGCTTTATATATCTAGCCAAAAGCTTCCCTGCTTTGTCCCCCGACTCTTTGACTGTTTTGCCCTGAATGGCCAAAACTCCACCTTCTGTTACAAAATAGTATTATATCTGTATTTCAATCGGGTCAATTCTCTGAGGCCATCAGACGACATTTGGCCCTTCAGCTCTGCTTTGACACTTTTAATATTGCCTTCCAACTCCACGAGTTCTCGTGCTTTGGATTTTTGATGAATGAGGCATACTGACCCCTTAAGTGTCTCCCAAGCCATGCCCTCAGAGGATACCGAGGACCAGTTGGTCTCCATATAGACATTGATTTTAGCCTTGAGCATTTGTTGGAATTCAGGATTGTGCAAAAGGTACACATTAAATTGGCAACTATATGATTTCTTTTACTCTGTATGTGACAACACCTCTAAAATTACCAGGGTGTAATCTGAGACTAAAATGTTTCCAATTGAACACTTAACAACAGACGAAATGAGGAACTAAGATATATATATTCTGGAATAAATCTTATGGACTGATGAAAAATATTTATAGTCCCTAACAAATGTCTGTAAGACCAAGATTTTTACACATCCTGTGAAGCGTCACTGTTGCTCTAGGGGGCTTACGCACTTGCTTCACTGTGATCAAGGACTGAGTCCATCAAAAGATTAAAGTCTCCTCCTAATATTATATCATAAGTGGTGCCAGCGGCTTGCAACATCGCTTCAAGATCTATAAAAAAGCCCTGATCATCAACGTTAGGTGCATGAATATTATCCAAAATCAACCTTTGCCCCTGAATTTCTGCTAAAACAAAAATTACTCTTACTAACTTATTTTTAATCAGTTTGAGACATTTGAATTGTAGATGCTTACTTATCAGTGTAATGACTCCCCTGCTCTTACTAGAGCCAGCACTAAAGAAACATGTCCACCTCATATCTTCCCAAATTTTTCAGCTTCCTGTGGGGAAAGATGCATTTCTGGCAGAAACACTATATCATATTTCTTACGTTTAAGAAAAGTAATAACCTTCCTTCTTTTTATGGGGTACCCCAGCCCATTCACATTCCACGTGGAGAGAGACAATCTGCTCATATTAACATTTAACATTTTAACATATTAGAAAAAATAGATTGTGTGTCAAAAATAAAATTATAACTACCACATTCCAACATTAGTGTCACAATCAAACCCTGTATTTCCCCCAGAACCAAAGAAACACAAAAAAGAAAAATGTGCGCATCAACCCCGCGCACCACAACGGCAACTGGCATCCATCCCTCTGAACTTCCCTCTGAGTCCATTTACGCCTACGAGAGCCCCCTTGACAACTTTGCTGTCGGATTTCTCAAGTCCGGTGCTTCTATACAAATTTTGTGAGACAGAATTACAGAACAGAAAATATTCTATAAAACAAACTCCAGCCACTAGGCAGAACCAACACAAAAAGAAACAAAAAAGGCACTCAACTTCCTCGGACAGTCAAGTGAATGTTCAGTGAGTCAAGCCCACTCAGCTGTTACAAGAGAATCACAAATAACTTACTCAGTCATTGACTTTATGAAGGACATTGCTTGCTGTGGGCATGTAAATATTCTACGGCCGTTCCTTAGTATATATTCTCAATTTTGCTAGGAACATCAGTGCAAAAGGTACCTTCCTTTGATGTAAGAGTTTCTTGAATTCCTTGTATCGTTCAAGTTTCTCTCTTGTCAAGTTCGCAAAGTCTGGGAACAAGAAAATGCTGTGGTTCTTCCAAGAAAGCCTTCCTTTACTCCTCGCGTAACACGAGATCTTTATCTGATGACCTCAGAAATTTGGCCATAATCCATCGTGTCCCTCCGTGGATCTCAGAGCCGGAACTCTGTGATTTTGCTCGATTTCCAGCTTATGGCCTTTTATATCGAGCAGACTCTGGAAGAACCCATCTAGGAATTTCACCATATCTTGGCCTTCTTCGTTCTTAGGAATTCCAACCATTCTGACGTTGTTTCGCTGGTTATGATTTTCCTAGTCTTCCAACTTTTCCCAGAAACGCTCCAAGTCCTCCTTGGTTGCTAGTGGGTTATCAGCTAATTCCCTCTCCGATGACTCCAGATAATTGATCGGTTTCTCAGCATCTGCCACTCTTTTAACCGTCTCAGTGAATTTCGTCTCCATGGCAGTGATCGATCAACATATTACAGCAAGATCCGCCAAGTCATCAACGACCTTCGTCAGCATTGCCAACGCGTTCATCAATTGACGCTGAATTTCCTTCACTTCACCGTCCAAATTGACTCATGGGCTTGCGACCTGCTGCTCATGGGCTTCAGTTTGAGAACTTAAGTGTCTTTTAATATCTCGCCCGATGATTTTGAATTCTTTGACATTTTGTCTTCCTAGAACAGTTAAGAACCAGGGTGTATTGAATCTCACCAGTTTATGATACAAAACGTATTAAAACTTGCAAAGTGCGCCGTGCTCGCCGTTCACACGTCCGAACCTCGCACCACGTGACTCCAAAAAAAGTTATTTTTGATCAAATCTAGACAGGCCCCATTTCCAGCAGCCATCACTCCAACACCTTTCCTTGAGTAATCATACTAAATTGCTATGACTTGCTAAATTGGATAACAGACATTGGTCAACAGATAATTGGAAAAGAGTGTTATGGATCTTAACAATCCATATTTCAATCCAAAGCAAATTTCCTTGACTCACACTACCATACATTGTTTGATGCTTGATTTCACTTGAAGCCTTTAAAATTCTAGATATTAATTTTAGGCTGAACACTTAAGAAAAAGACAGACAAAACAGTATAGATTTATCCATAGGACATCAAATCGGTTATCGCCATAACATAAAATAATTATAAGATGATGGTATCAGCCAAAATATATTTTTCTAGTTCAGTGCATGCCTAAGTATTTGTGTATACCTGTAGTTTGTATGTCACATCTGACATCTTTACACTGTAATTATCTCAACCAGCTGCTGAGTGATTAGACTTCTCTAAGTAGACTTTATAGCAGTTCCACTATGGTGGTCTTGTAGAAAACTTCTCTCACACACACACACACACACACACACACACACACACACACACACACACACACACACTCTCTCTCTCTTTCTCCTCTGTCTCATTCACTCTTACTCTTTCTATTTGTGAGCTGTTTATCACTACTGGCTGCTCATGTGTGTTGGCCACAAAGGAGTGATAGTCATCTAATAAACTCTAGCTGAACACTTTCTCTATAAGGTCTTGTGTTCTCAGCATCCTTGTCCTTGGGGGAATGAGTGTATTGGGTAATGGCTGTTTAAAGCATCACAGGCCCTTGAGATGAAGTTGTCTGTCCAAGACCACCCTGCCCGTTGCTTTGCACTATGTTGTAAAGTGCAATGGTTTTGCAGGTGTTACAGAGCCTGCTGACATGTACCTTTCCTCAAACTGTTTAGAGTCCCTTGTTCCAAACTTCCCTCTCCATGTTCCTCTCCCCTCTCTCTCTCTCACTCTCTCTCTCTCTCTCTCTCTCTCTATCTCTGGCATAGCACGCTCTATTTGCCTTTCCCCAAACTCAGAACACAAGAACACAAAAACAGTCTTTTGTGCAGATTCCTTTACACTAAAATATGTCTTTATATGGATCATTAATCTTGCTCCCAAACGTTTAGTTTAGAACAACCACATTTCTGCAAGAGGATTTTAGCTTTTCCTTGGCTGAATGTGTATAAGCCTGACACATGTGTAAACTGTTTGCTTGTCAGTATGTGACGGATTGGCCCACAAGGGTATACAGTCCTGATAAATTTTATAAAAGTGTGCTCAAACTTGTTTTCCTGTCATTGATTCAGTGGAACATTCATTGATGCTGAAACAACTCTTGTGAATAAAGCCTGTGTTTAGATGTTTGAATCTTTACAGAACACACAGTTCATCTCCTTTGAGGCACGACAGATGCCTGACAGCACGTTTCTCAGAATCTTGTTCTTTCCCCTTACAGCTGAAAGAACCAATGATGTCATTGTTGGATCCGATCAGCTCATGGAGATCTAGAACGCTTGTGGAGATGGGATGGCTCTATGAAGTACAGACCTACAGGGATGGAAGAACCTACTTCCATGTGCATACTCCTTGCACAGTATCCATTTTTTATGTGTCCAAATAAAAGTGGATTTATTTATCTCAAGACTCTGTTTCTTCATTTCTGTTTCTTTTTTACCAGTTTGTTGGGTGCAGTCCCTTACAAAAAAGTACCATAATATTACTTGATATATATAATGAAATATGGTGGTCATTTCTTTGGGACATTAACATAATGGTAATACCATGGTACCTTATAGTACCATTTAAAGGAATAGTTCACCAAAAATTTAAATTCTCATTATTCACTTACCATTATACCATCCCAGATGTGTATGACTTTCTTCAGCAGAACACAAATTAAGATTTTTAGAAAAAGGTTGAAGCTCTGTAGGTCCTTATAATGTAAGTAAATGGGTGTTATCAGGCTGCTGGCTATTTGACGGTCCAAAAGGCATATTAGGCAGCATAAAAGTAATCCACTCCAGTCAATCAATTTATGTCTTCTGAAGCAAACTGATAGGTTGGTGTAAGAAACAAATTGATAATTAAAATGTTTAAATCGTTGCTTCTGATAAGAGCTGTGTTGCTGTTTGAAATGAACTAACTCTCATGTGACGTTCATTCCTCTGTTTTATACAAACTGCTGGCTTCCGATTTCTTGCATAAACGCCATAGCACTTATGTCACTGATGTTATTTCTTGCACCAATTTGTATCTTGCACCAACCTATTTTCAGTAGACATTAATTGATCAACTGCAGTCATGTGGATTACTTTTATGCTGCCTAAATATGCATATTGGACTATTATGCATTATGCTTCCATATGTTTGATATAGTCATTATATACCAATCAGCCACAACTTAAAAACCACCTGACTAATATTGTGTTGGTCCCCCTCGTGCTGCCAAAACAGCGCCAACCCGCATCTCGGAATAGCATTCTGAGATGCTGTTCTTCTCACCACAATTGTACAGAGCGAATATCTGAGTTACCGTAGACTTTGACAGTTCGAACCAGTCTGTCCGTTCTCTGTTGACCTCTTTCATCAACAATGCATTTCCTTCTTCAAAACTGCCCCTCACTGGATGTTTTTTGTTTTTGGCACAATTCTGAGTAAATTCTAGACTGTTGTGTGTGAAAATCCCAGGAGTTACAGAAATACTCAACCCAGCCTGTCTGCACCAACAATCATCCATGTGATTATATAATCAGCAAATGGTGTGTCTGCAGTGCATAAAACCGTGCAGCTACGGGTCAGGAGCTTCAGTTAATGTTCACATAAACCATCAGTGTGGGGCAAACATTCGATCTCAATGATTTGGACTGTGGCATGATTGTTGGTACCAGTCTCTAGAATTTACTCAGAATGGGCTAAAAACAAAAAAACATCCAGTAAGCTGCAGTTCTGTGAACAGAAATGCCTTGTTGATTAGAGAGGTCAACTTGTGAATTACTTTTACAATATAATTATGCACTATAGTGTGCGTTTTGACTAAAGTTGAGTGCAAATTCTTTCATAGAATTATGTGTCTTTGTAGTTTGCAGTATGTTCATGGTGTTTGACCAGTGGATATCCCAGCACCCTTCTGCGTGACCACCATGACTGGGACTGCATGCTCTGGTGCTGAAAAGAACAGATAACCACAATGGGGATAAGTTTGTTTGTATACAAAAAGACTGAAAGAAATGGACCACCCAGTCAGAGACTGACTTCTAACAGTCTTTTTGCGCTCGCGCTCTCTCTCTCTCTCTCTCGCTCTCATACTCCTATCACAAAATGCCTAAAAGGAGTGCTTCCTAAAGATTTTTCTTTCTGCCTTCTCTCTTTGCTGTCAACGAATTATAGCATTCCAGCAGTTCTGCATCTCTTGAATTACAGGTCTTAAGTTCCCTGGTGACAATTGATTCAGCGCCTGATACCCAAAAGATGCTCTGACTCTTAGCCTGATTTAAAGCTCTTCCAACGTATTATTTTAAGGTCAATTCAAGTCATTTTGTGTCACCAGTGGAATGATTGCATGTCCTCTATCTTCAAAGCATTGCTTCCCAAGTTTTGTATTTGAGTGCATTGAATTAATTTACTGTTGACATCTCTTTTTTTTCCCCATTGCTCTCTAAATCCATAAAATAATATGTGTATTTATGAGATTGTCACTGTTCCATTTGTCCTCCCTTTTCTCAGTTGAACTCTGTCTGGTTCAGGACTTCTGGCAGATTAAGCCTGAAAGGGAATCCATGGTAGTGCAGGCATTTTTCCCAAATGGATTAATTAATTTTTCCCTGGAGAGATGTAATGTTTGTAAGAATGCTAAGCTCTCTGATGTATCACAAAAGTTAAGGATAAGCAGAAATGAAATAATTTGATTCCTCAAATGCCCCAGTAACAAGATCTCTTTTAAATGCCTGTCCTCTGCTAATGTGAAACATGTGTCCTCCATTTTGTCAGTGTGATATCTAATCAGATGTTGTGCCCTTTGCCCCGTCTCGCTGCAGTGTACACGCTCAGACCACCAGACCTGGCTCAGGAGATGTGGCAGCAGTTGTTTTTGAAAGGTTTGTATATTTAGACAAAGCCTCCCAGAGTTGGAGTCCCCATGGCTGTATTGGTTTGGAGCTCCACGGAACTGTGTTCAGTGTCATTCCCCACCCTTTGGGCCATATGTGACAGATGCTTGTGTTTTCCTGGGCCTGGGATCAGATGTCAACTGACAGATCATATATCAGACCCACCTCACTCTCTGTGTGTAACTTCCCGACTGGGTTTTATAGGACTGTTTAGAAGTAGAAGTGAGACAAGATTCAAGATGGGCTCAACTAATTTAGTCACACAGTGAGGATTAAACAGATATCTAGATATATTCAGGCCGGTCAGTTGTCTGGGTTCAGAGGGGTTTTGGGCAATTCTTTTTTTTTTTTTTTTGCTGGCTAGGCTGGGAGACCAACTTAAAGGATTAGTTCACCCAAAAATGAAAATTCACCCTCAAGCCATCCTAGTTGTGTAAGACTTTATTCTTTCTGCCAAACACAATCAGAGATATATAAAAAAAAATATCCTGCCTCTTCCAAGCTTTATAATCGGAATGAATGGTACCTTAGATGTTGAAGCCCAAAAAAGCGCCATCTGAAGCGAAGCAATGTGTTTTTGAATGAAAAATATCCATATTTGTAACTTTATAAACTATAATGACTGGCTTCTGGTAACGGCTGTACACACATTCACTGGCTTCCTTTATCCTCTGCGCTTCCGCGTTCGTCACTTCTCACCGGAGCTTACACTACGTCGTGAACGTACAGAGGGCTGTTATCGGAAGCCTGTGAGTATAGTTTAGAAAGTTATAAATATGGATAGTTTTTCTTAAAAAAATGCATCCCTTCGCTTTAGAAGGCCTTTATCAACCCCCTGGAGCCATATGGATTACTTTTTTGATGGTTGGATGCGCTTTTTTGGGCTTCAAAATCTAAGGTACCATTCATTCCAATTATAAAGCTTGGAAGAAGCAGGATATTTTTTATATAACTCTGATTGTGTTTGGCTGAAAGACGAATGTCATATACAACTAGGATGGCTTGAGGGTGAGTAAATTATGGGATAATTTTCATTTTTGGGTGTACTTACCCTTTAAAACAGATTTGACCAGCTTAGGCTGGTTTTAGCTATACATATTTTTCAACATCGATGATAGGTAATCCCCACTGGCAAGACTATTTCATAGTAAACAATGCAAAAGAATGCACATCTTCAATTAAAATGGTATTGGGGACATCCAATGCAAGCTCTGTCTTTTTTTGGAGTCATTGAAATGCTAGCACTTTAAAGTCATCAAAGTTCCTAGGCTGATCTTTGCACTGTAAATTAAGCGAATGTGAACAGGCCTGTGTGTAAATGGGTGTGAGTGGTAGTTACTGTATGTTCTGTAAGTGCACTGGTACTTCTGAAAGCCTACGTCCTCATAAATCACAGAGACATGGATATAAATACACAATTGGTACACGTCCAAATGACTCCACCAGCAGTCTTAAAGAGGGATAGTGTTGTGGGTCTCCCAAACCCAAGAGGTAGACCTGACTGACCAATTGACAGGCATGGTCATGAATGTGTGTGTGTGGGGTGGAGTTTGGGTGTTAGTGTGTGTAGTTGGTGGCTAGTTTGATGGACTAAGCAGGGCGCTGAGAAGCTTGTGGGCCACCCAAGTTGCAGAAAACCTGCATGTTTGCTGCTGACTTCTACACATTAACAGAACATTTCCTAAATTTGTCTTCTGTGTTCTTGAGGCACAAACTAAATTTCCTCTCTTTTTTTTGCCTCCTTTTAAGGCGCCACATCACCCACAAACATACTGCAAACACTCACACCCACCTTCAGTGAACACACACTTAACAATTAGTACGTTCTTACTGCTGAACAAAGACTGTATGAATGCTGTGTGGCCTGTAAAGGACAATAACCCCTATGACGTGAGGGACTGCTTGGTTTTTAAATGAACATGTAGGCTGCTTTACAATGCTCCCTAGCATGCTCGCTAAATAACGATAAAGGTAGTTTATCTCACACAGCCCCTACACCCCTGTGTCTGGTATCTCTATTCATTCTGAAAGGAATTAAGTCAAAGACAAATAAAACAGATTTTCAAATATGTTGTTCTACTTCAATGTCAGAGATGATGTGTGAATTATGATCTGAAAATGGTTGAAACGTCTCACTTGTTGAATAAAAGTTGGAGCAAATATGGATCAGTGTGTGGATATTTACTTTGTCTGTTTACTGGACCTGTTCCTAATTTGGATTGGATGTGCTCAGTTTTCTTTAATTTCTCAGCTGAATTTTAATGAACGGCTGTCTATAATATCAGTATTGTATTTAACCTCTATATTTTCAGGTGAAAACGTATATGAATGTGTGTAAGTTAAGAAAATATATATATTTTAACTAACTGGTCACCATTTCTTATTTATGCGTGTGTGTGCATGTTCAGAGTCAACTTTAAATGGTCCTACGGTGACATTTTAACTTTTAAAAGTACTAATAATGTCACGAAAACTGAATGCATAATAATCATGAACTGCCAAAATGCTGTTCAAAATAGTTTAACATAGGTTTTGGTATGTCACACAGCAGGACAAGTC
Organism: Xyrauchen texanus; assembly: GCF_025860055.1. Taxonomy (NCBI): domain Eukaryota; kingdom Metazoa; phylum Chordata; class Actinopteri; order Cypriniformes; family Catostomidae; genus Xyrauchen; species Xyrauchen texanus. The sequence continues at coordinate 18,570,933 of NC_068281.1, forward strand.
AACTTACCATAAGTATTTCATATCAGCTACCCATGTTCATCATTTTGACAGTTTGTACACTGGTCAGCTCATAGAATTATTGCAGTAAACTCTGTTTATATCAAGTACATACAGCATATAAACATACAAACAAACACTTATGAAGGAATTAAATAAATCGAGAGATAAGAAAACAAAGGGATCTCATTTCATCTTGCCACCTGCTAGTTCTGTCCCAACAATACCGCTGTTAAAGGGCCACAAACAAAGCCCGCTGATAAAGATTTTTAAGCGAGCCATTCATTACGATGACAAAGGGCAAAGAAATACATTATCATAATTAATCTGATCTGTGGGTGGCAGGTCTTTTCCTTTTGAGACTGACGGACCCTTACAATGCCAACATGTACACATCAGTGTGACACAAAGCACTTTGGGTGCTAAGAATATTTTAAGCTTTGTAAACATTCACCAAACAAGTCCTGAATGTTAGCTGGAGGCTAGCGTCTCCCCATGCATTTATACAGATCAAAACAGTGTGTCACTGCCAATTTGAATACAAAGTTTTACTTCCTTTCTCAGGGATATTTCCATAGCACAATGGCACAAGTTTCTAGTATTTGCAACTGTGTGAAAAAATCCACATTGCTAATTTAATGTTAATATATGTGAGGTGCCCTATTTGTACCACCTTGAGCATGAAAATAATGTAGAAACATTGTGTTAGTGTCAAATTGTATTAATATTTTTCCTCCATTTGTGTTAATTTCAAAGTTAAAGTTATGTTGCTATTTTTTTTATTTTTTGTCATCTATTAAAATGTGTTTTACAACACACATTTGCCCTGAATGTCTAGGTTGCTGCTAGAGGTCAAAGAGATTCTATGTGAACTTATAGTGGTTTAAAACTGAGATGTGTATATCTATAGATGTTTATGAGGTCAATTTATTTGTAATTCTATATGCTTTATATAAATTTAACATGATATCCATGGTTCCACCAACAAAGTACAGTTTTGGATCCTAGTGTAAAACCATAATATACATTGTATATTGTATACTGTATATATACAGTATAGTATATTGTGTTGGATCTCTTTCAAGAAGTGTCTGAAGCTTTCATAATCTTTCTGTTTTGAGTCATTTCTATTTATTATTATTATCATTATAGTTGTATAGTAAATACCAAGTTGGCAACTCGTAGAAACTATTCTGTTAAGCAACACTGAATCTAAGAAAGTGTTTTTTGATGTACGGCCAAATGTGGATTCTAAAATAGCGCTACTCTATTTTCACTGAATCTGAGTTTAGTTTAGTAGAGCTAATAAACCCATCAGTCACAGTGGGACAGATCATGGTCTAAGAGACTCAGTTTCGGTCATAATTCAATTCTGAGAAAATCTGTAGGCCATTTGATCTGTAGGTCTTTGTTGATTGACTAAGAATTCCTGATGATTTTAGAGATGCTGCAATATTTTGTCATTTTATGATTCTAATCTAACAAAAATTAGCCTATGGATTTTTTCAATTGTTTCTTAATGTTTATGTTTTGTTAGGGAATAGCCCACAAAAATAAAACTTATTCTGAAAATGATGATTCTTTTAACAGCATGGTGGTCTATTTGAAGGAAAACTGTTCATATTGCAGATCGTGTTATTTAGGAATATTGGACACACTACCTTTTATAAAAAGTTTCACAGTGGTACCATGATACATGGATAGTATCAGATGATAAAACCATGAAACTGAATAATAACCATATTCATGCAACATGGTTTGAACATGTTATTCCAAGGTATTTTATAGAATATAATTGTATTATAAAAACTAAATAAAATAAATGTGGTATTACCATTGTATTATTAGCATTGTACCTTGCCCAAAGAGTACTTATTGTTATTCTTTTTTAAGTGTGTAAACCCAAATACAGGCTCACTGATGCTCACAAACATCATCTAGCTGAAAACTCTCAGCTTGTAGTTTCAAAGCAATCCATTCACCTTGCCGATGCATTTGTAAGATAAATAAATTCAGCCCTGAAGCTTTTGGGGAAAATAAACATGTCTTCGCCTGCAGAGCCTTTCGGCTGTCGTATGATAGCAGTGCTCCATACTTATGAAGATTACCTTTACACAAGCAGGGACGGGCCATTGGCAGTTTATGTTTAGGGGCTGTGTGATGGCAGAATTCTGGACAGCGCATGGTCATCTCCTCAGTTTATTTATCTAAAGGCCTCTAGACCTTGGCCTGGACCTCCCTCAGTTTGTTAGGCTTAAAGGGGCCCACTACCGCATGGAGCAATTCCTCAGATTCCACATGAACTCCCATTCCCAGCTGCCCATACCATCGTCAAATTAAACAATGTCAAGAAATGCGTTTGGTGCTGCCACAGTATGCACACATGTTTAGTAGTGTGCAGATTGGGTGTATGCACTGGTGCTTTCAAAGTCTGAAATAAGTTAAAATAATAGCTTATATAGCATAAATGTTAAAGTGAATAATAATCAAATAACAGGAGGACCGATTTAATTAATATGTTGGTTAAAGTGTGTACAAAAGTGAGGGACCTTGAACTCTGTACAACTGCATATCAACCTCGGAACACAATAGACAGTTTGGATTGCCTGGTGTCGACAGATATTGTCTACTGTCTGTGTAAATATTTTGATTCAGATTGTATTTATATTTCATCTTTCTGTTTTGTACATGTACATCGTTCTCTTTTGTGATAAAGTATTACAGCAAACATTAGGAGGATTCCTTTTGTTTGTTTAGCGTGGTCAGGTTAACCAGAGCTGTATATTGTTCTTCCCAAGTGTCATGGCCACCAGAACAGCAATAAAAGGAGATCAACGATGTCATGTGACCCAATTATACATTTTCCAAACAACATAGAAAAACTTGAAGAAAAGAATTTCCATGGTTTCCAGTGGAATACACACACCACATTGTTGTTCTTCAAGTCTGTAAGAACATTTTCAGCTTGAGAATTATACAGGAATTTCTTAAGCCTAGTTTTGAAAGATTCTCAGGAATCTTCCTTGGTCCAGGGGCATTGCGATTAATTGCGTAACTTTTTTTCACACGTTATTTTTTGTAAAATGTATCTCACTGAATTAACACATTAAATCAACAGCCCTAATATATATATATACCACAGTTAGTTCTGATCCTTGAATCAATCTAAGCGTAGTGCATATGTGTTAGGAGTCACGGTCTTTATTTTTGAAATTTCATTTTTTAGCCAGCAGGTGGTGGCAAAAGATAATTTTTGTGTGTAATATGAGCCAGTTGGTGACGTAAAGTGAATCCGTTAGTCATTGTTTACATAGAACAGCGCTCTGTGAGTTTCCACATTGGATACATAGCTACTGTTTGAAATGGGGGACATCGCTGTCTCTATAGTGATTGACATTTGAGCACTCCGAAATAGTCAGAGGAATACCTTCTTGGACGTCTATATTCCACTGAGAAAGCTGACCTTCAGAAAGCTGTAAGCATCTCTGATTGGGTGTGGTAACAGGTGATCACACATACTCCATCTCTCTCTCTCTCTCTCTCTCTCTCTCTCTCTCTCTCTCTCTCTCTCTCGCTCTCTCTCACACACACACACACACACACACACACACACATACATCCGTCTATCCTTGTATATCCAATGACTTGTTAGAAACACCACAAGCCGTGATACTATTTCTGAAGTGAACATTTTGGATTACTAACAGAGGCTTGGACGCATCATTTGTTTTGAACCAGCAACTGCAGATTCTGATCGGTCACGTGATGAAGTAGTTCCATGCACAAATGCGTTTTTATGACCGTACTCGGTTTTTCCCAAAAATATGTAAATGTACTTGTTCATTGAACTGTTGTATATAAGCAATATCACACGATCAATCGTGCTATATGGCCCTACATCAGCACTGCTGTAACTACCTACTGCACTCGTGCCTGCGGCCGAATCACAGCAGTGCTGATGTAGGGCCATATCGCAGTCTTGCTCGTGATATTACTTAAATATATGCACTCACCTAAAGGATTATTAGGAACACCTGTTCAATTTCTCATTAATGCAATTATCTAATCAACCAATCACATGGCAGTTGCTTCAATGCATTTAGGGGTGTGGTCCTGGTCAAGACAATCTCCTGAACTCCAAACTGAATGTCAGAATGGGAAAGAAAGGTGATTTAAGCAATTTTGAGCGTGGCATGGTTGTTGGTGCCAGACGGGCCGGTCTGAGTATTTCACAATCTGCTCAGTTACTGGGATTTTCACGCACAACCATTTCTAGGGTTTACAAAGAATGGTGTGAAAAGGAAAAACATCCAGTATCGCGGCAGTCCTGTGGGCTGAAAATGCCTTGTTGATGCTAGAGGTCAGAGGAGAATGGGCCGACTGATTCAAGCTGATAGAAGAGCAACTTTTCCTGAAATAACCACTCGTTACAACCGAGGTATGCAGCAAAGCATTTGTGAAGCCACAACACGCACAACCTTGAGGCGGATGGGCTACAACAGCAGAAGTACCACTCATCTCCACTACAAATAGGAAAAAGAGGCTACAATTTGCAAGAGCTCACCAAAATTGGACAGTTGAAGACTGGAAAAATGTTGCCTGGTCTGATGAGTCTCGATTTCTGTTGAGACATTCAGATGGTAGAGTCAGAATTTGGCGTAAACAGAATGAGAACATGGATCCATCATGCCTTGTTACCACTGTGCAGGCTGGTGGTGGTGGTGTAATGGTGTGGGGGATGTTTTCTTGGCACACTTTAGGCCCCTTAGTGCCAATTGGCCATTGTTTAAATGCCACGGCCTACCTGAGCATTGTTTCTGACCATGTCCATCCCTTTATGGCCTCCATGTACCCATCCTCTGATGGCTACTTCCAGCAGGATAATGCACCATGTCACAAAGCTTGAATCATTTCAAATTGGTTTCTTGAACATGACAATGAGTTCACTGTACTAAAATGGCCCCCACAGTCACCAGATCTCAACCCAATAGAGCATCTTTGGGATGTGGTGGAACGGGAGCTTCGTGCCCTGGATGTGCATCCCACAAATCTCCATCAACTGCAAGATGCTATCCTATCAATATGGGCCAACATTTCTAAAGAATGCTTTCAGCACCTTGTTGAATCAATGCCACGTAGAATTAAGGCAGTTCTGAAGGCGAAAGGGGGTCAAACACAGTATTAGTATGTGTTCCTAATAATCCTTTAGATGAGTGTATATATAAACTGAAATATCCTGCTTGCATAAATATTCAACCCCTGTGCTGTGGAAGCTGCCAGGTTACACCAATGAAAGAAAATTGCCCCAACGAGGACACAGTTACATTACCATTGGCATCCAACTGTGAATCATTAAAGTTGCAATCACATTTTCTGGGTAAAAAATCCTGTTGTTGAAGGATCATTGGTCAGGCTGTGAATCTGAAGGAAAATGAAAACTAAAGAGCATTCCACAAAGTTAGAGATAAAGTAATAAAAATGCATAGATTAGGGAAAGGGTACAAAATAATATCAAAATGTTTGAATATCCCAGTGAGCACAGTTGGATCAATAATCAGGAAGTGGAAGCTGCTCCACACCACCCAGACACTGCCAAAAAAAGAAAACTCAGAGACTTGTGAGAGAAGCCACAGAGACGCAAACAATCACTTTGATGGAGATAAAGATTTCAGTGGCTGGGAGTGGAGTAATGGTGCACCAGTTAACCATATCAAGAGCACTGCATAACACGCTGGCCTGTATGGGAGGGTGGCAAGAAAGAATCAGTTACTCAAAAAGTACCATCTGAAAGTACATCTGGAGTTTTCTAGAAAGTATGTGAGTGACCCAGCCGCGATGTGGGAGAAGGTTTTGTGGTAAGATGATGCCAATATAGTACTTTTTGGCCAAAATTCAAAGTGCTATGTGTGGTGTAAACCTAACACTTCCTATGCCTCAAGACACATCATCCCTACAGTGAAGTATGGTGGTGGCAGCATCATGCTGTGGGGATGTTTCTCCTCAGAAGGGACTGGGCATCTTGTTAGAATTGAAGGAAGAATGGATGGAGCAAAATATAGGGAAATACTGCAAGAGATTTGCAACCTTCACCTTTCAGCATGACAATGGTCCCAAGCACAAGGCCAAAGCAACATTGGCGTGGCTCAAGAACAAAAGGTTATATGTCCTACAGTGGCCAAGTCAAAGTTCTGATCACAATCCTATTGAGAATCTGTAGCACTATTTGACAATTGCAGTCCACAAGCGTCACCCAACCAACCTGGAGCAAATCTGCTGAGAAGAATGGGCCAAAATCACTCTGTCACTGTATGCAAAGCTGGTACATATGTACCCCAAAAGGCTTAAAGCCGTTATTGCAGCAAAAGGTGGCTCAAACAAATATTAATGTGTGGGGGTTGAATAATTATGCAAGCAAGATATTTAAGTTTTTTATTTTTCAAGAAAATATTTAAAAAATAACAAAAAAAATATTTCACCTTACAATAATTGATTTTGAGCATCAGTGTTTTCAAATAAAATATCAATCACAATGAAATTTCAGTGTACCATTTGTAATTTGGTAATATGAGAGAAAGGGGTCTGAATACTTTTGCAACGCACTGTATGTATATATATATATATATATATATATATATATATATATATATATATATATATACACTCACCTAAAGGATTATTAGGAACACCATATTAATACTGTGTTTGACCCCCTTTCGCCTTCAGAACTGCCTTAATTCTACGTGGCATTGATTCAACAAGGTGCTGAAAGTATTCTTTAGAAATGTTGGCCCATATTGATAGGATAGCATCTTGCAGTTGATGAAGATTTGTGGGATGCACATCCAGGGCACGAAGCTCCCGTTCCACCACATCCCAAAGATGCTCTATTGGGTTGAGATCTGGTGACTGTGGTGGCCATTTTAGTACAGTGAACTCATTGTCATGTTCAAGAAACCAATTTGAAATGATTCTAGCTTTGTGTCATGGTGCATTATCCTGCTGGAAGTAGCCAGAAACAATGCTCAGGTAGGCCGTGGCATTTAAACAATGCCCAATTGGCACTAAGGGGCCTAAAGTGTGCCAAGAAAACATCCCCCACACCATTTCACCACCACCACCAGCCTGCACAGTGGTAACAAGGCATGATGGATCCATGTTCTCATTCTGTTTACGCCAAATTCTGACTCTACCATCTGAATGTCTCAACAGAAATCGAGACTCATCAGACCAGGCAACATTTTTCCAGTCTTCAACTGTCCCATTTTGGTGAGCTCTTGCAAATTGTAGCCTCTTTTTCCTATTTGTAGTGGAGATGAGTGGTACCCGGTGGGGTCTTCTACTGTTGTAGCCCATCCGCCTCAAGGTTGTGCGTGTTGTGGCTTCACAAATGCTTTGCTGCATACCTCGGTTGTAACGAGTGGTTATTTCAGTCAAAGTTGCTCTTCTATCAGCTTGAATCAGTCGGCCCATTCTCCTCTGACCTCTAGCATCAACAAGGCATTTTCAGCCCACAGGACTGCCGCATACTGGATGTTTTTCCTTTTCACACCATTCTTTGTAAACCCTAGAAATGGTTGTGCGTGAAAATCCCAGTAACTGAGCAGATTGTGAAATACTCAGACCGGCCCGTCTGGCACCAACAACCATGCCACGCTCAAAATTGCTTAAATCACCTTTCTTTCCCATTCTGACATTCAGTTTGGAGTTCAGGAGATTGTCTTGACCAGGACCACATCCCTAAATGCATTGAAGCAACTGACATGTGATTGGTTGATTAGATAATTGCATTAATGAGAAATTGAACAGGTGTTCCTAATAATCCTTTAGGTGAGTGTATGTGTGTGTGTGTGTGTGTGCGTGTGTTATTATAATTATATTAATAATAACAATAATTACAAGTTTATATATGTATATATTTACTTAAATAATACTAATAATATTTGTATTCATTTTATTTTGTTTGTTAGTCCTATTCATAACGTTTTTAAAGTATGTACGAGTTCACACCAAATTAACTTGTCGCGCTCTATATCAGACTGTCAACATAAAAGAAATCTGTGCTTGTTGTATCAAGAGATGGCATGTGTGATAGAGTGTTAAAATACGAGCTGGGGCTATTGGAAATGTGCAGAGCAGTGCAGTGAGTGAGTGTACTGAAAGAGTTCCTCTTGCACATCCCCCTCCCGGCACTGATGTGAAGGGCTGCCTGGGTGGTCTCCCTCTCCCTCCACTTTGGTGAGCTGTTGCTTAGCAGCTAATAATAGGAGATGTTTGCAAAGTAATTTGCCTCTTCCTTGGCCAATGAGAACCAGAGCACTTTTCCATCAAACCACCCTTTTCAGGATTTGCAAAGGGGGCTACCTCTCCAAATGTTACTGCAACAGGATCAGAGGTAGACTGAAGGAATCCGCTCGCCACTTTCCTCCGCTTTAAAACGAGTTACGAGCTATAGCCGGACGAATGAAGACCGAAGGATCTATACGGATTCGAGCGCATAATGTTGGGTTGGAGTTGGAAGACTTTGGCTCAGCGAAAGACTAGAGAAGATTCTTTCAAGTTTAACCTGGTTGATGCGCGCGACCTGTTTGTTGGATTATTGTTATTTTCGCCTCTACCTAACGCGCGGCGTTTGTCTTTTAACTTTCGTCAGCGCTTCTTCTTTCTCTCGTTTGGACTATGGCCTCGGATCCCAAAGACCCGGGCGCCGGTGGTGTTTTTGGAGATTTACCGCCGAGTTACACGCGCTCTACGCCGCCTGTGAACTCTGATCTCCTCCGGAGACCAAGTTACTGCCACACTGCTTTTGCATTCAAACAGATTTCCAAGGTGACAACCGCATTTTCCAGAGGAATATAAACACCGAGTAGTTGTTCTGAACGTTTTATTTAGATATTTGTTTGAGTCTGGGAATTGTAAATTACTTTCTTTAGCCTAGATTTGGTGTTCGAAGGAAACTTAACTAATCATCGTTAGGCTACGATAGACAAGATTAGATTTAAATTGAATTATCGACGCTTTTACGTGGATTGTACATTTCAAATAGGTTGTTAATAAACATAGTTCTGAGGAAACTGGTTAAGAGAGAGAGAGGGTAAACGAAACTATATATGACATACGTGAGTTCGGATAGCGTTTTCCATGAATGAACGTAGAGTCTCCATTCATTTCGCTCATCTTTATTTACATACACGTGCGTTTTAAGCCGTTATGACGTTTAAACTTGCCTCAGTGCTACGTCTGGTTGGTCTAGCTACAATGTAGCGTGTTTGTATGACAATGCGCGCATCCTGCTGAGGATTTCACTGATTAAGTTTGATCTGAAAAAGCATCAGTGAAGCGCACGAACGCTTGGCTAAGTGTCAAATCTCCCGTGAGGGAAACCGAAACATGTCCAGTTATACTGCAGCCAGCATTGCCAGTTAGAGGAAACTTGAGTTGGCTACATTAATCTAAATTTTTGATCAAATTGCTGGCGAAAGTGTTTGTTTTTCTACAGTTTGCAGTTTGAGAACTTGTCTCAGTAGATTTAGTAAGACATTAGCCACAACAGCATTAATGGTGGTCTTTTGATTTCTACAAAAACGGGTCTACTGAATTTGAAAACATTTTCCACGTTTACCAAAGCACTTTATTTAGCTACTGGAAGCTCTGAATATTTTCTACATTTTGCTCATGTAATAGCGTAGTTAAAATGTATGATTTGTGACAGAAGAATCAGATATCTCTTAGCAGTTAGTATAGCCAGGGTTGGGAGGGATACTTTTGAAATGTATTCCACTACAGATTACAGAATACATGGTGTAAAATGTAATTTGATATCCATTAGATTACTCAAGGTCAGTAACATATTCTAAATACTTTGGATTACTTCTTCAGCACTGCTAGATTTTTTCACTTGTTTTGACTATAAAAACTCTGCCATTACAGTAAGACAAAATACAAATGTTAAAAATGCATTCTCTGAAAAACCTAAATATCTTATGCAGTGTTGTTTCTAAAACAAGTTAAATCTAATTGATCTTGTTTTAAGGATTTTTAGATAATTTTATAGGAAAACAATACAAAAGTGATTATCAAGAATACGATTTTTGCCCTAATATCATAGGTCTTCATAGAAAAAAATAAATTATGATCCAACATGAATTTTCTTTATAAAAAAATAAGTTTGTGCCTGATAAATGACTAGAAATAGAATTTTAGCTTAAAGTAAAGCTGACAATTTACACAAGGTTTATTTATTTATTCTGCTCAAAACATACTTTTGTTCTGTCTGCTCGTATGAATTTAACACATCATAAGAAAGTGTTTCACCGCTGTTCAAATGCACTTTGGATCACATCATTTCTATGTATAAATGTTTTCCTTCTGAAAGTACTAAATATTAAATGAAACAAATGACAATAAAATGGAAAGAAATCTCTTCGGTAATCGAAATACTTTTTGAATGTAACTGTATTCTAATTACCAATGATTTAAATTGTAACTGTAGTGGAATACAGTTACTTATATTTTGTATTTTAAATACGTAATCCTGTTACATGTATTCTATTCCTCCCCAACCCTAAGTATATCTTATAAGACCCATGTTTGACAGCTTTTAGGGGGGGTCAGCATTTACCCCAGGCCAGTGTGGATTAATGAGGAAACAATCCTGAACTGGTTACAATGGCTTTTGAATTTAGTCTTAAAGTCATAGATTAGCTTTGTTCATGTATCTGAGCTAGCCAAATTTTGTGAAGACATGGGAATGTCAGTTATTTCTGGGAATGTTCACTATTATAGTAAAGAATGCCAGGCTGTATGTTATTTAGTTTCCCTGTTGAATAAAAAGACTCATTATAATGTCAATTTGAAATGTCTACAGGAAAATGAAATAGCCTCATTTGTAAATATAGATTTCTACATTGTCAAAGCAGTTCACTGTCCTGGCAGGACACGCTATGCTACAACTGATCATTTTACATGTGAATAAGTGTTGCTCTCCTGTGTCTCAGGGGAAAGCTGTGGGACAGAAAGCACCGCTGTGGATTCGGGCGAGGTTCCAGGCTTTTCTCTTTTCTCTGGGATGTCACATCCAACGACACTGTGGAAAAGTCCTTTTCATTGGACTGCTTGTGTTTGGAGCCTTGTCTGTTGGTTTGCGAGTTGCTGCCATTGAAACGGACATTGAGAAACTTTGGGTGGAAGGTGAGTTTGCAGTTTCATATTCTGGTTGTGTGCAGTGTGGGTGGGTGAGATTTAGGGCTAATCGATGAGGAGCTCTGCACTAACAGGTCAGTTCAACGTATTTGTGGGCTGTACACAGTGATGCTTTGTATAGTGCACCATTTTACATTGTTTATCACAGTGCATTTTTAGATCTTTTGTCCTCCCCCCAAACAATTTGATTTGACAGGGGGATGTTATAAAATGCGGCTTTGCTTTCAGATCAGATGTGCTTAGCTTAACTGATATTCTCTGATTGAAAATTTGATTGTGGTAATTGTGGTGCAGTTCTTGGGTGATGTTTGACCCAGGACTTGTGTGGGCTTCTGATATGAAGTCTTTGGATCTTTTAGCAGATGTGGACCATGGCCTTTGGAATTCCATATCTCCTGTCACGCACATGTAGCATTCTTTTCCTAGCGCATGCAAGCCGTCTCTTGTTCTCTCCCCATAAGCCTATATAGTTTGCGGTGGGTGCTGTGCTTGATTTTTTTTTCCCCCTCTCTTGTTTGACGTCCTTTCAATGCACCTCACTTATCTGTGCATTTTCGGGCAGCTTTATTTGGTTTTCACACCGCCAAATTCCTTCTGAACCCCCTAGGCTTTCACCACAGTGCTGATCCCCTGCACAGATGGGCTGTGTGAATCGTTAGCCATCTTTGAGGAGCTGACCTTCCCCCTCATGCTCGTTGTGTGGTCCTTCACTATTCCTGGATTCCATTCAAAAATAAAGGCACCCCCTTTACCAAAAAAGTGAATACAGCTGAAATTGACCCACCTGTTTCACACACATGCTCATGCACACATACAACAAGAGTCGTATTTTTTGTAGTTTAAGTCTAAAACAATATGTTGTACATGCTAGTACTCCTATTATTGATTTGTTTCTGAAAAAAAAAAAGTATTTGGAACATTTTGTGGGACAATTATATTTCACTCTATATATATATATATATATATATATATATATATATATATATATATATATATATATATATATCTCATATATATATATATATATATATATATACTGTATATACTCTCAGAAGGTACCAGTGTTTTATTGAAAAATATGCCTTTCAGCAAGTCAGAAAGCAAACAAAGTTTAGTAATGTTGTTGTAATTACTTGTGAAATATGCTGAACTGTAAACGTGGTGATATATGAACTCGTGCTCTCCACTGGGAAAGTTAGATGGTGTTTAAAGGGAAGGGAGTTGTCAGATGTTGTCAGTGAAATTTGTGTTTTAATGTAAAGCTGTCATAAAGCATGAGGCTCCTGGAGTGAAACGCCAAAGTGCTGAGAAGGAATTCTGTGCCTTTAAGAGGCAGTGCCAGTGTTTCTAAAGTTTCTGTCAGTGTTGTTTCCCCCAATAGCCCATTGACAAAGCTGCTCAGCATTGAATGGGGAGTATGTAGTATGGTAACAAGGAGCGGTTAGTTCTCAAACACAGACACACACTCACTTTTGAACACATACACATAAAAAGCAAACAGAAGATTGTATAATGGGTCTTCTGATTGGGAATTTAATTTTAAAAGCTTTATATTGCCTTAAGTGATTACTAAATAGCTGCATACATTAAGGCCATTATCCTGTGACTTACCAAGCCACAATGTTTTATTATAAAGAAAAATATAATATATCAAAATGAATAGGACAGTTGCATTGTAAATTAAAGTCCAAGCAAGACTCAAATATGCTCTGTGTGGGAGCTATTTAGAATAGCAAGGCACGGCAGTCTTGGCCGGTGGAACTCACACTTGACCAGCTGTGCATTTGGAGCATATGTTTCCTCATTAATTACTCCCGAGGTGGTAACTGTCCCTTCCTCACCCCTGCTATAGCCCCCAAACAAAATGTTACCCAGGCCACCAAGGATCCATGTCCTCAGGGACCATCCGTCTATCCGTATTTGCTTCCGCCTTCCATCAAACAATGTGTGAAAATCAGCAACCTAGTAAACGTGTTAAGATGCCTTAAAAAATAACCTTTAGTACTAAAGTGTTGACACACTGTAAAGAATACAGTGTATTTTATCTTTTGTGTAGCAAAACCCTTCCTCCATTTGTATGAGTGTTTGGAGTTTATTTACATTATTTACAAAATACATCAGTGTGTTGATATATACAGTATAACCTCCCCTTTCCTTCATCTGGGATAGATGTTAGCATATTTCTGAATGGTTTGCTGATAAAATCGCATGATTATTATCTCTCTTTGAGTTTTGGCTTGTTGTTTGAAATTCTAGATCATGGTTCCTCAATAGAAAGTCACATCCGGCCTGCAAGGGACAAATGTTTGGCCCACGCAAAAGGCCTGTTCACATCAAATCCGTGAAGATTTTGTGGGACGAAAATATGAAAAACTATTTCACCCCTGTACAGTAGGTGGCGCTGTTGCTGTTCTACAAACATGTATACCAGACTCCTGCCCTGCTCAGCTCTCAACTGTGGCTATTAATTTATTGAATGCTGTTAAAGCATTTATTTACCTAATTTGGCATAACTGATTTATTATGATCTTTCCATGCTGTTGATGCATTCTGTTCATAATTGTTTGTATACATAAAACAGGCTAGTAATACTGTGAAAAAGATAATTATTTATGAAGAAAAATAAGAATTAAGAAGAATATTTATGTTGTGATTCTTTTAATAACAAAAACAATAAAAACAACAATAGTAATAATATTACCAATAATACAAATACTGGTAGTAATAATAGCAGCAGCAGCACAAGCTCTTTGTCATAACATCAAGGGTGTTAGCACTTGGCTTTGTATTGTTGACAGAATTTGGCCTTTGGTTAAATAAAATTAGGGAATCCTGTTCTAGATCAAGAGTGATGTTTTGGTGTTTAAAAATTCAAACTTGACTGATGCAGGGTTGAACTTAAGCTGTAGTCATTGGTTGATCCTTGGGAAAGTGTTATTTAGCCTGCATTGTGCGACAGAAGAAAGAGGGGATCATAAAGTGAAATGAAAGATTGGGGGCTGGTGAGAGAAGAAACCTTCTAGCCTCTACACCTTTACATTTCTTTGGATTGCATGTTTGGTCCGTATGTGAAGTGTCAGATTGCAGTGGGGAATTTGTTTGGAGAATTAAGTGAGGGGAGAAAAAAGTTATAGTTTCAAAGGAGCATGAGTTATTTCATCTGGCTTCTCTCACCAAACCAAAAAGAATGACATCTTGTTTTAATTGTAAGGATTATAATATTTGATTGATTGTTTTTTCCACTTTCAGAGTGAAGGATGAGGAAAGCTTTGTCAGTGACATGTAGGCCATCAGCTTGGGGGAAAAGAGCAGACTTTGATATGTGATTATATGCTTGAGTAATGCTGGCCTCCCAAAAGGATTGCTGGCATTTAATGGTCATTGCAAAAATGTGTGGCGGGCTAAACAAACGGCAAACTTTCTCAAAAAGACAGACGTGTTTATGTGCTCATATACACTAGTAAATACAATTTTCTTGTCCATTTTGACACAATTTTGGTATGCTTGACAGAAGTGTACACACAGACAAGCTGTGCAAACATTACGCAAATGTGCACAGGGGTATCTGGGTAGTAGGCCTGTTCGAGTTTTATAAAGCCACCAGGCAGCAGAAGAGAGGAATAAAGAACACATACACATTGCATGAATGACCTTGTCCACATTCATGTAGGCAGAGTGTACCTCACAGGTATCCAGCACAAGAACAGACTATACAGAGACACATGTGGAGCTTTCAGTGTTTAGAGCAGTTGTATATAAACAAAAATGAAATGCATAGTAAATGCTGTAATTCGTTAGAAAATACACAGTCTTCTAGTCCTGGTGCTGGGTTTGAGAGAAAGAAAGCTCTATGAGGCATTATTGGAGGTGAATGTCAAGCCATAGTACCCCAGCTACATAAATAATCTAACTGCTGAGTCTTAGACCTCACCAGTAGAAAGAACAAACAAGGCGAGAGTCAACCTGGGTCAGTTAAAATTTTTATTTCAACCCCATGCCCAATTGAATCAAGGCTTGACTCCATGGCAGAGATGCTTGGGTACACCTTTGTGTTTATATTCTTAAACTAATGTTACTAGATCAATGGTAGCAGAGGCAGTAGGTGTCAAGACCCCTGTGAAGCTGCCCCTCTCACTGCCCAATTCAGACAGTATTACTTACATCAGTCCAACCATGGTCATGCTCTTTGGTCCATGTTAAAAAAGAGAAACTGGTCTCCTTTTTGTCCTACTCAATAGTTTGTCCTTTTGGTTAGGTTAAAAAAATATTAAAAAAAATTTCTTGGTAATTGGTTGAAAATAAATGTTTTTTTGGGCTCAATAAATTATCTTCCAGTTTGAATGAGACCAGCAACGTGGAAAAATTTTGCCTTTCACCATGGGATGAATGTATGTTTCAACCACACATTAAGCTGCATTAACAGCCAGTGGAGTGCTTAATGTAATTAATCTGGAGTGCACAGCAGCCAACAGTGGGGCTGATTAGCATAATTAGTACAGGGAAGGCTATACTGTACATATGGAAATGGCCAGAGTCGGTGGAAATGTATGTCAGTGCTGACAGAAGGATCAGGTCTGAATAGGTGCAAGCTCAAGCATAGTTATCATCCATCTTGATTTTTTATATATATATAATAATATATACATATATATATATATATATATATATATATATATATATATATATATATATATATATATATATATATATATTTACCTTGGGAATACTCACAATTTTGAGGTGTGTTTTTGTCATATTGGCCAAAAGATTTCTCAGAAAGATGTAGCTACAAAAGGACACTCATGTGGATGTACACAAGCACTGCACGCTCCCACAGAATATTTCTATTAATAAGCTCTTAAGCCAACCCTTTCTCCCTCTCTTTAACATTGTTTTATCTGCTGGGAAAAATCTCAGTCCAATTGCTTTTGTTGTGAGTTTCTCTCTTTATTTTTTCCTGTTTGTTGGGAAACAACTAAAAACTACTGAAAATGAGGGTCACAAAGATCCGCATTGAGTCTCTCATGGCCTCAAGTTAACACTCATAGAGGCAGAGGTTGAGCAGTCTCCATCAGCCACTGTATAGGGGTGAGATGGGGTGGTTCTCTCAGTCATGGTCAGGCCATTGAGACTGTCTGTGATTGAGAGTTGCACTGAAGCTGAAATGTTTAAAAAGATTTGCAATGGAGCCAAATCTATCCCTCTTGTCTACATAATGTGTCTGAAAAGAGGAGAAAGAAAAAATCAGACAAAGAGCTCGGAATGGACAAGATGGGGTCTTGACAGACCCAATGCAAAGGAGCTGGACCAGCTTGTTTTGTTCTTAGAGGTTTCATATATTTATGTGCGTGGGAGAAAGAAGGCGAACAGAAAGAGTGAATGAATGCATGTGTGGTAGAGTGTGTGAGCGGGCACGCACTGGAACCCGACTGTGTATCTGTGTTCTTGGGTTTACTTGGGTGGCAAAAACAGGTAAAAAAAAATGTCTCTTTCAGCACTGTTCCTTGTGGGACTTCCTCCAGAACAGCGTGAGTCCATTCAGAAGCCTCCTAATCCCTCTAATCTGGCCCACAACACTTTGAAGGTGGCATGTCCTTTTGGAGAAAGCACTGGGTCTTAGACTTTGCTGCTCAGTGCCACTGTGCCACATACATATGACCCAGTTGTTGATTTTCTATAGGTATTTTTAATACCTAAAATAGAAGTATTCCTAAATTAGCAAAAAATTTCCTTGTTGGCAAGAACTTTGTCATAATTACTTTGAATGGTAACTGTGCAGTTATTTACTGTAGTATGTTGCCATTTCTATTTCTTCACTTTGTTTCAAACATATTGCAATTATGTGCAAAATAAAATCACATATGCCCCTATTTAAGCATGGCAAATGCATTTAAGTACACCATACTTTTGAAATGTTTTACGTGAAGAGAGAAAAGTTCAGAAATGTGCATACAATGGTCAGAGTGACTTTTGTACAGGTCAGTGTGATTGTATAGAATCCATGGGTGATAGGTTGCAGAGTGTCAAACTAGCTGGGTTTGAGTAGACATGAGTGAGATTGGAGTTGACAGGGTCCACTGGCAGGGTGACACCGGCAAGCAGGGGGCTTCTTCTCCATGGTTAATTACATGTCACTTTCCATGCTGCTCACTGGGAGGGAACCTCCTCACACCAGCTCTCTTTGCTGGTCTGCTCTTAGGTGGGAGCTTGAAACAGTTCCCCTGAAGCCTGCTAGTGTGTCCCTATTCAGGCTTTTCCAGAGAGGACAGAAGCATAATTTCGATGTTTGGATTAGCTTCAGGTCTTACAATTTTAAGTGCAGGAGAGAACTGGGTCTGTCACAGCTGTCTAATCTGTGAGTCATTGAGGCTGGTTTCCATGTTGATAAACCTTCCTCGTGGATACTTGACCTGTGATGGTGATGTCACTTCCAAAGGCTGAGAAAAATAAAGGACAACAAAGGTGCTCTGCTTGGAAAAAGGAAAGCTCTGTATGGAAGGACTGCTGGATAAATATTACACAACACTTGACTTTGGTGATTTTCTGAATTTTTGCAGTTTTTTTATATAGGTAAAAAGCCTTGCTGTTACCGTGAACAACTACAATTCCATCCTGACAACTCAAAACAAATATTAGTGCTTTGAGAATCTTCCCAGCCCTCAAACAAATGCTCTGTTTAACAGTTTTAGCTGTTTGAATCACACATTTACATCCTAGCTCACTTTGGTGTATAGTTCCTTTTTTTCCTATTGTGGTGTGTTTCTGGCTGTGAAAGTATTTGCGTGCCTGTCTCTTTAAGTGTTCAGCTGCAGCAGCGATCCAAGAGAACAGAGCAGAGCTCCCATCTGGAGTGAGGCTGAGTGGAGCGGTGACTGAGCTGGGTGGTCCAGCTGGGAGGAACCAGACACAAATAGCTATAATTTACTTCAGGAGCCCTGTAATTACAGGCCCAAGGTTTGGAGTTCAATTCCTACAGATGCCTGAATGCATTAAATATGAACACAGTGTCTGTAGATCGACACAAATGCGTGTTTGCATTTTGCAAATGATACGGCCTTCAGATTTAGCCCGCCACATTTTTTAAATAATGTGTTTACATAACCCAGATGTCAGAGAGCTGCATGAATGGAACCAGGAGGTTGAATGTTTGTGTGCAATTTGAATTTGAAGTTACTTACTATATGAGAAACTACACAGCTTTTCTAAGATCACTTTGCATTTGCTTGCAGTTTCTTTGTTTCTACTCTTTGCTGGCATTTTCATTCATTAAACAGAACCTTTCATGTGTCCTAAAGGAAAGATCTTAAAGGATCTCTAAGCCACTTGCAAAGCTGCTGTGGGCTAACACAAAAACAGCAGTGTTGTACCCCTCTGTCTCTCTCTCTTATGTTTTTTATCTCTTTCTCTATGTCTCTTGACCCTCCACTCATCTCTCAATTAACCGAGGCAGGCAGTGAGAGGTGCTGGGGAGAAAAAGCGACCCGGTGGGCTCAACCAGCCATTGTAAGCTTGTCATCATGTACTGGGATGTGGAGGGGCAGACAGGCAGGCTCTGATCTGGGCCGGTGCATTTCATGTGCATTTGGCATGGCCGTAGATACCCAGCGTCCTCTTTTCACCACCGCCTCTGTTAATTAGGGGGCTGGACTCTGGAGTTTCCTCTGCACTCTTTGAAGCTTTTCATCCCTGCTCAGCATACCATATGGACAGCGTTTCTGCCTCTACTCTTTTTCCTCACTCCCTCCTTCTAATAACTGCTCACATCTTGGATCCAAGCATGGTGACCTAGAGATCAAGACCCAAAGCCTTGTGATTGGGATCTTCCTATCATTATCAAAAGACTTTGTGTGGTTTGTTTAGTGAAAAAGATTTAAAACTCACCTATGTCCTCCTACTGGTCAACTCCTGAACCATTGGTTGCTAGATAAATCCAGGGAAGACCCTGTAGGTCCAAATGTTTTAGCCACCCACATTTGTTTTGAGGAAATTATGGGAGATATTGCCCTTTTGTTAGCCTTGTTTGACAGCATGAATTGTGTTATATACTTCAAGAGAGTGTTCGCTCTATCTTTCCAACCCTGTTTAGTGTGCAAATTTGACCCGCACATCTGTTTCTGTTGTAAGATGGAGGGTACACAGTGGATTCAGAACTGTAGTGACTGTAATTTCAGTTCAATTCCAGTTTAATTATGAAATTAACCTCCCTTGTATTGAAGATCTTGGTTGATTTTGTGTTAAAACAATTGTCGCAGTGTTACCATGGCCATAGAACTGTATTGTTTCTTTAATGTGCCTTTATCCATAGACCTAAATCAAATCATCCAGTAGAGCTGAAAGGAATGAAATCATGACCACAGAGGTGTTATCTCTCTCTCAGCTGGCAGTCGGGTGAGCAAGGAGCTACGCTACACAAAGGAGAAACAGGGAGAGGAGTCAGTGTTCACCTCACAGATGCTCATACAGACACCCAAACAGGAAGGAACCAATATTCTTACCCAGGAGGCTTTGCTGCTCCACTTGGAGGCTGCTTTGGCTGCCAGCAAAGTCCAGGTGTCTCTTTATGGAAAGTGAGTACAACCCCCAGCAGTATTACAGGGAATTTCATAACAAATATATACATGAGGTTCTGCCCTCAAAAGGATGTATTTTTATTATACGATTGTGCAACTTATATCCACAGATCTTGGGATCTTAATAAAATTTGCTTCAAATCCGGAGTCCCAATTATAGAAAACATCATGATTGAAAGGGTAAGCATGTTTTTTTTTGGCTTGCTTTGTAATTATTTTCTCCGTTATTACTAATTATTTAGACCTTTATTACAGTGTTAATCCACTTAGCTTCTTCTTTTACTATGCCATCAGTTATGCCTTACTGAAGATTATATGCCATTTTTCCACAGATTATTGATAAGCTTTTTCCATGTATGATCGTGACTCCACTGGACTGCTTTTGGGAAGGCTCCAAATTGCAGGGAGGCTCGGCCTACTTACCGTAAGCATTCTGCTAAATTGTACCTACTACATTTCTATAATTAAGTCACACATTTTGCTATTTTTAATACTTTAGTTCAAAGCTCAGGGGTAAAGTTATCTATTGATCAGGGGACTGTGTCTAGACTGTGGCAGCCCTCCCAGATATAACACACGCTTCTATAACAATTGAGCTTTACCTTTACATGGTGCTGACTGCGACAAACTCAGACATCAAGCCCCAAGCAAAAGCTCTATTTAGTTGCTGGGGCTTGAGCTGTCACGAGTGTGGTGAGGGGCTTTACAGGACAGTCTTTAAACCTGCACCCCTGTCCCACAAACTCCCCGCCAACTCCAAGCTGAGGAAGCCCTTATGGACAGGGGACTGAGAGAGATGACTGCTATTGGGTGGGTGGGAGGGTCAGGTGGTGTGTGTGTGAGGTGGGGGGGGGAGTCAGCAGAGCCTTTGGGTCAGACAATGGTAAGCATTCTTTCAGTTTACGAGTGAGTGTCCATCAGTGAGGGGGCCCTGGAGGGGGCCTGGCTTTGTCAGCACTGGGTAACACTGTGCATTCTCATGGTAATCGCCCAGGCTTGGAGCTGTAAGTTGTCCAACAAATAAAATGGCCATTATTCAAGTCATGGACCTAGAGAGAGAAAGGAGGGATAGAAAGAGGGAGAAATTAACATTGGACTTTGGACATTGTATTTTACATTTCCACACATAATATTGCTTAAAAAATATGTAGGTGGAAAATGCATATCATGCCTGACAACAATTTTTAAAGGGCACCTATTATGGCATTTAAAATGTTCCTAATATTGTTTTGGGAGTCCCCAAGAACAGTTTTACATGCATGAAATGACAAAAAACACTTTTGTTGTCTTATAATATGCATTTATGTTTACCTGATTTGCTCACCGACTCCCAAATGATTCGTTCAACGACTCATTTTTCCAAACCCCTCCTTTGCGTGACGCTAATCTGCGGTGATTGGTCAGATGACCCAGTCAGTTGTGATTGGTATACTCTGTGCAGAGATTGTTGGAAACGGAACGCCCATCACCGCTTTGTAGTAAAAAAATCAAAATCAGAGTTTTTTATTTTTTTTATTTTTTTTATTTATTTATTTATTTATTTATTTTCATTAGGGACCATGTACAATTTCAAACATAAATGTTGCCATTTGATGCATTGTACCAGAGTTAGCCGTAGGCTATTTTACATCTGCAGTCCCCTGGCAGGGTACAATAAAAACAAACTCACCCACCCCCCATCCCCTACAGACATACAAAAAACACATTTTATCAACACCACATCAGCTTCAGTGAGTACAGATTTGAGTGGTCTTCAGAATGGTTTTCAGTTCTGACTTAAAACTCTTGATGGAATTGCAGCTCTTTACGTCATTTGCTATTGCATTCCACTGTGTAGTGGCTTTGTAAGAAAAAGCAGATTGTCTAAAGGTTGAACGACAGAAGGGTATGTTACATTCAAAAATGGAAGCTATTCTGGTAGATTTTACTGAAGTTACAGGGTGATTGCAAACAAAAACCAATAAACAAGCAGGGGCCAGGCCATGTAGAATCTTATACACTAGAGTCAAGTTTGAAAGTTGATTTATGTTAGCGATCATAGCCCAAAGTTCGGTGGTAAACACCCAATCAGTTATTGTTTGCGTTAGCCCAATGCATAAACATATTGATAAAGCACTGCATTACTACAAGTTGACAACTCCAATAACATTGACAAACATTTCACATATTTCAAAAAAATTGACATTGGAGACCTAGAAGCTGCACTGAGCGTAACTTACACAACACACACAAATACATATTAAGCATGCTAAAAAACACATAAAAGCAACAATTATTAATAATACTTACAGGTTGTGATTCGGAGGAGGAAGCTGATCCAAATAAACTTGGTACTGAACCTTCCTTCAGTATCAACCGGCTCGCGAATCCACACTTGAAAGCATTCATGTTCCTAAAGCAATCGTCATTAAAATGACGCGAACACAGCACAAGGTTCGGGCTATACTTGTGTGGTATACTTGTAAATATAAACTCTAGCCACTGATTCTTCATATGCTCATCCCTGGGCAGTGAAAAAAAGGTTGCTTTTGATATGCACTTCAGAACACAGCGTCTTGTTGTCGACATGATGTTTTAAAGCTTTCCCTGGTGTCTGCGCGCGCAATGAGTGGGCACGGCCAATTTGATAAGTTTTCGTCTTGACCTCACAACGAAAAGGAAAATGACTCATTGGAAAATCGATTCATTACATTGACTCAGAGTCGACTCCTACTTTTGAGAGACAATAACTTTTTTTATGGTGAACTTTCATATATAAAACTTTGCAGGATATTTTTGTTCACTTAAATCTATGTTACACACTACATGAAAGGTAATTTTCAAAATTCCATAATAGGTGCCCTTTAAAGCATAGGGTTGTTCAGTCAATTATCATTATTTTTTGGGGTTTTTACCGCTTTTGTCACACTCACAGTCCTATATGTTGTATTAGAAGGATGAGTGGCCGGTAAAAATTTCTCTCTATTTTGCCATGTGTGATGAGGGCTTGAGTTAGCCACTAAGGCTAATGTCCTCTCATGCTTCCGCTTCATTTCAGTTGTTTTTTTTTATCCAAGGGAGCGAGAGAGAGAGAAAGAGAAAGAGAGAAAAAGGGAGGGAGAGAGTGAGTGAGGGGGAAGAAAAAACTTTAGGGAACAAAGAGCAGCAATCTATGGAAAAACAAAGGACCCAGGCTGGTTCACTCAAGCAAAAAATAGGAGGTAAAGGAGACTCTCTTTGCTAGCAGGAGTGAAGGCGCTTGGTATGTGGGAATGAGAGGGGACCAGCTTTATTTGAAGTTTCTCATCATGAGCTATTAGAGTGAGATTGGGCCTGAAGTTAGGACATTATTCACTTTTATTCTTCTTTACCCACAAATACTAATCACAGTGAACGGCCCCTCTCAGTCAATGGGTAACACTATGAGTTCTATGTCTTGTTTAAGTGGATTTTTTTAGTTACATAGGTGTTGACTTGGGAGAGTTTTGTCTTTTTCCCAGTTTTGAAAGCCATAAAATATTCATAATTTTAGATTGACAATATGTGTATTTGGATGCTGTCAGGTCTCTAGTTTTCAGTGAGTTAGCACAGTTTAGCAGAACAACTCTGTTGACCTCTTACCTCATAACAAATCAGCACGTCCAAGGAGCCCAACTGTAACTCCACTACACCTAATGAATTAGTTCTTGGCACATCAATAGACAGCTGTCCGCTCTTTTCATACCCACCGGCTGTGACTCAATAGATTAAAACCTGCAGGCTGACGGTCTGAGAAAACTGGCCTCAAAGCATGCAAGGCGATTGGCATTGCCGCTCACAGCTCTCCCACTGCCTTCCCTCATCCTTATCAAGATGTTTTAGAGGCAGAGGTAATCATTATGACTTAATGCACAATATTAAGAGATAGCAGCCTGTAGACCCCCAGCACATTGTGCCTCTCCGTGTAACAGGATAATAAACGGTACTTTATGCTGCATCTGTAGCCCACTACCACCAGGGAGAGACTGGTGCCAACAGGCCCAGAGAAGAAGCAGCGGGGAAAGGGAGAGGTGTTAATGATGTTTTACGTAAAAAGCATACTATCTTTTGAAAGAGTGGTATAGTCAATACATTATTATTGCAAGGGGAATTTGAAAATAAAGTACATGGCTAACTTGTATGTTTTAATTTATGTGTAGGGGTATGCCTGATATTCAGTGGATGAATCTGGACCCTCTCAAGCTAATGGAGGAGTTAAGCCAGTTTACACCTCTAGAGGGCTTCCGAGAGATGCTGGATAAGGCACAGGTGGGCCATGCCTATATGAACCGGCCTTGCCTGGATCCCAATGATACAGACTGCCCTCACAGTGCCCCTAATAAAGACCTGCGGCAGGTGGGCACAGTGTTGTAATGTGAAAGATAATGTGACACTAATAGGAACGGAGTCTGAATTTTTTTATTCATTTGCATTAAATGCACTGTCTGTGTTTTCTTTAGGTCCCTGACATTGCTGTGGAACTTCAGGGTGGTTGCCATGGATTCTCCAAGAAGTTCATGCATTGGCAGGAGGAGTTGATCCTGGGTGAAAGAGTAAAGAATTCCCAGAATGCCTTGCAGAGGTGAGAAAAGAGAAAAGAGAGGAGTGGGAAGAGGAGGGGCATGTGGGTGGGCCTCTCTCTAAGGAGGCCCTGATGAGAGAGAAAGTACGATAGAAAACCAGAAAAAGACAGAGATAGAGAGAGAGGGAGGAATCTTTCTGACTCTTAATAACCTCTCACATCCAAGGAATTCCTTGCATGAAGAGGGATCAGTTTCCATCCCTGACCCCAGAATAGGAAAGACCAATTAAACATGATGGACAGCTATATAACTTATGGACAGATCAGAAATTCAGAGTGGAGAAAAAGAAAACAATTTAACTGAAAAAAGGGCATTTGATACAAAGTAAACATAAACTGGGCCTAAACTAAGCAAAAGCATAGTTCTTAACCCTTGTAATGTAATATTACATGTACATTTTGCAGAGTTTGATATGCAATAAATGAAAGTTGTGGTAGAGAGTGGTACATTGGCCTTCTGCCCAGCTCTTGAGCCCAGTCTTAATCTCACTGGAAGTGTTAGAGTGATCTACAGCAGCCTGTTAGGGGTAACACGTATCATTTCAGCCTTTATGATAATGCTTCCAAATCCAAACACTCACCTTACACCATGATATCTGTACATGTACTGTATATATGCACTCTGATCTCACCCAGCTCTCTGATCTCTCCTCTGATCCCCCCCGCCCCCCCCCCACACACACAGTACGGAGGCGCTTCAGACCATGTTCCTCCTTATGAGTCCCAAACAGCTCTATGAGCACTTTACAGATGACTATGAGATCCATGACATCAACTGGAACGAGGACAAGGCCACTGCCATCCTGGAGTCCTGGCAGAGAAAGTTTGTTGAGGTAATTTCCTGTTTCATAACACATCCACACCCCCTCATCACTTTGTGAGGTCTGAATGGTTTGAATGACCACAGCGGGTGGTGGACTGGGACAGAGAGGAATGGAGAGTGGAGGAATACTCAGAGTGTAGGAGGTCACAAATGGTGCAAGAAGGTTGTTTTCCTTAGACCCAAGGATGGCAACGTTTGCCTGAATTCCATCAATCTTCAGCTGCCTAGTAAATGGAGTCCTCCTAGGAGGCCACTGACAGTCTCCCAGTTATATGAACAAGCTGTTTTTGTGATAACTGACACCCAGCATGCTAACTGAAAGAGAGAGCAAGGGAGGGAGTTAGGGAAGAGTCTCCAGCAAAGTTTTCTGGCTCAGAGAGAGAAAGAGAGGGAGAGAGAGAGAGAGAGAGAGAGAGAGAGAGAGAGAGAGAGAGAGAGAGAGTGGGAAGTGGAGTCAGGGGAGATTGGGGGGATAGGGCACTGTAAAAACAAAGTGCAGGGGTATTTCGTTCCCCTTAAGGTTGTCTGCCATTCATGGTGCTGATAGAGTAGCCTGAGAGACCATATGATCACATCTGATCCAGCTGACCTCTCGCATCTGTGCTCATTATATCTTGCTTGTCAAGCTTTATAGGGACTCATGCTATGTTGTTTGTGTGTTATTAAGATAAAATATGAGGTGGATGGGGGTATGGCCCACAGTGATGAATGTAATGTTTGTGTGGCTTGTCAGAAATCATAATTTAATAGATGTTCTGTATTCCGCAATGAGTGCAGAGTTCATTCAAAAAACACAAACATCAAGCAACATCACTCAGGCAGTACTTTAATCAGCCATAATGACAATAAAGTAATTGCAAGCGAAATCTACAAATGACACGTAAATGACACATATGCTATTTCCAATCAAAATATATAAAGTCTGTATATATAGGACTGTCATGATAAACATTGAGGTTTAAAATTGCACTTTTGTTTCTAGGTCGTCCATGGGAGCATTCCTCATAACTCTTCCTCTAATGTTTACGCCTTCTCTACCACTACTCTTAATGACATCATGAAGTCTTTTTCCGACATCAGCGTAATCAGGGTGGCGGGTGGTTATCTGCTCATGGTAAGACATGCATTACTGTGGCAAATACAGTTAAGGCTAATGGAAACATGTTTAACGTGTCTCCATATGTGTGGAGCTATTCCCTTACACATGTGTCTCTGTGTACAGCTGGCATACGCATGTGTGACCATGCTGCGTTGGGACTGCGCTAAGTCCCAGGGTGCTGTAGGCCTGGCAGGAGTTCTGCTGGTCGCTCTGTCTGTGGCTGCAGGGCTTGGATTGTGCTCACTGCTGGGGTTGTCCTTCAATGCCGCCACCACACAGGTATGTTCACACCTGAAAAACTTCTTAAATTCACTCTCCCTCGGGGCTTGTCTATAAGTGCCGTGCGTTCCTCCACAGGTGCTGCCGTTCCTGGCCCTGGGCATTGGAGTGGATGACATGTTCTTGCTAGCTCATTCCTTCACTGAGACCAGAACCAATATCCCATTCAAGGTGTGTATCTCCTAAACTCTCTCTAGAACTGGATTATAAGATAAAAGTGTTGCTTAGAATCTCTGTTGTTGCTGAAGAATATCTCAGCTCATGTTTTGCCATTTTTTTCACCATTGCATAGGAGAGGACTGGTGACTGCCTGAGAAGAACTGGCACCAGTGTGGCTCTCACCTCCATCAATAACATGATTGCATTCTTCATGGCTGCCTTGGTGCCCATTCCTGCTCTCCGGGCTTTCTCACTTCAGGTGCACATATCAATAGTTTTTTTTGTATGAGTGCATGTCATAAACCATTGCGCCATGTGATGCCCATTCAGAATACTGGCAGGTGTAAAGGCCAGTGAAAGGTGGCTTTAATAAACGAGCGGATTCAGAATGTGAACGGATTTTGCTCTTTTCTCTTTCTCGCATCTCTCTGTTATGGTCAAACCCCCCTTCATCTACCTAAAGTCACAGCCTGTTTTTCTGATTGGGAGGGGATACAGAGAGAGAGAAAGGTAATAAGATGAGTGAATAAATCAGTATATCACCCAGCCATCAGATTCTTCTTTTCTGATCTCCCCAGGCTAACCTTGGGTGGTCTGTGCTGTAGTGATATGGAATATGATGTCTGTCTGAGGCTGCTAAGTTTGGGGGGTTGGTTCTGCTCAGACTCGCTGTGACCTTGGGGAGTCCCCTTTCCTTAGTTTGTTGACTATTTGGGGAGTGAAGGGGAGTTGCTGGTTGATTTAGGGTGCATATTTTACTTTCTGGGATTCAATCCGAGGCACTAAAACAGCGAGGGTTCCTGACTGCAAAGGGTTTTTTCTGAAGTTCAGACAGCAGCTGTGGAGTCAGGTGGCAGAGTATAACTCTTAAAAAAACTTGGCCTATCTCCTATAGTCTCTCTCTCTCTCTCTCTTGTTTTATTTTAGGCAGCTATTGTGGTGGTCTTTAACTTTGCCATGGTTTTGCTCATCTTCCCTGCCATTCTGAGCTTAGACCTTCACAGACGGGAAGTCAAAAGACTGGACATCCTGTGCTGTTTCTATAGGTAATAAATATGCACTGTTCTCTTCTATAATCTCTGCCCATTTCATTATGCCAATTTTGTGATGCTCAAGACGTCGATTGGAGCATCAAGATGTTGACTGAATGTTTTTGTTCTTGACTTCCTTCCAGCCCCTGTTCATCACGGGTGATCCAGATCCAGCCTCAGGAGTTTACAGATGCCAATGACAACCACCAGCATGTACCCTCTGCCCCCACCTACACTGGCTCCACTATCACCGCCAGCACCCACATCACAACCACTGTCCAAGCCTTCACACAGTGTGATGCAGCTGGCCAGCATATTGTCACCATCCTGCCTCCCACCTCCCAGATTTCCACTAGCCATCCCTTCATGGTTATCTCCACCCCTACCACAGATCCTTACGGCTCACAGCTGTTCACCACCTCCAGCTCCACTCGAGACCTTCTAGCCCAGGTGGAGGAGCCCAAAGAGGGTCACGAGTGTGTGCCTCTGCCTTTCTTTCGTTGGAACCTGTCAAGATTTGCACGGGAAAAGTATGCCCCTCTGTTGCTCAAGCCCGAGACTAAGACTGTAGTGGTCATTGTTTTTGTGGCACTTCTTAGCCTCAGCCTCTATGGTACCACAATGGTTCATGATGGACTCTACTTGACTGACATTGTCCCCAGAGACACAAAGGAGTTTGACTTCATTACAGCTCAGTTTAAATACTTCTCCTTCTACAACATGTACCTGGTTACCATGGATGGCTTTGACTATGCCCATTCCCAACAACAGCTGCTAAAACTTCACAATGCCTTCAACTTTGTGAAAAATGTGGTTAAGGACAGCAATAACAAACTTCCCAGAATGTGGCTGCACTACTTCCAGGATTGGCTCAGAGGTAAGCCATGGAATCATTATGAAGTTATTATTTTCTTTGTTATTAACATTAGAATTCTCACGATAATTACCTTTGTTTTGGTAAAAGATTAATGTATAGACACTGCCAAAGTGTAAATATTAAACATAACAGTGACAAATAATTGATTTGTGTTCATTGTTGTGTGTGGGAGCCATTCTTACCACTCAAGGTGAGAAAAATAGTTCAGTGAAAGTTAATTTCTGTCATCTGCTTTTGTGTTCCTCCAACCTGGGTTATCTCTGTTTGAGAGGTTTTTGACCCTTCTGTTCACATTTGCTCATGATGAGAGATTAACTTTGGGGTGAATCCACTACTGGTAAAACCGAGTGAAATGAAAAGAAGTGTTTTATTTTGAAAAGCTGTGGAAACTGGAGTTAGTTGAAAGACTCTTTCTTTCTCTCCCTCCACACCCTGTCTCCCTCTTTGCTATTTCATTTTCTTGTGAGGAGATCTCTGTAATTACAGAATGGTTGTGGAAACTGTTTTTCAGCTGTTGCCAATCTTTGTAATTTGGAGAGCATGAAAGGTTTTCTCTGGTTAGTTTATTCATCTCACACACACTTATTCAGCACCATGCAGAAAGATGGATAACTCAGCGAGGGGAAGGGGGCTTATGGTTTATATGTCTATTTGGGTGCATGAACTGGCATTTACTTTGACTCAAGATTTTTTGCCACCTGTTAGGAAGGAGTGATTTTAGCATTCCTCTGTCATAGTTTACCATGTTTTGACTTGAAGAATAGAACATTTTGAGCGGATTTCTGAGAAGTAAAAATGTATAGGTCTAATTTGTACACCGCCATGATCCATATAGGTCTGCAGGCTACATTTGATGCTGATTGGGATGCTGGTAGGATAACATTTGACAGCTATCGCAATGGTACAGAAGATGGAGTGCTGGCCTACAAGCTTCTCATACAGACTGGCTCCAAGAAAGACCCTTTCAACTACAACAAGGTGTGTAGTTAACTATTGGAGCAATCGGTTGAAATACCACTCTAAAATGTTGGCATCGAGTCCAAAATTGATGGTGCTTTGTTGCATAGGCGTTATAACTATGCAACAGGTTCCTGTAGCTCAACTGGTTAAGCATGGCGCTAGCAACTGCAAGATCATGTGTTCGCTTCCCAGGGAATACAAACTGTTAAAATGTGTATGTGAAATGCACTGTAAGTTGCTTTGGATATAAGCGTCTGCCAAATGCATAAATAAAATATAAATAAATACTCTTTTGTTTCTTTCAAAGCTTACAACTCATCGCCTGGTGGATGAGGATGGTATCATCCCCCCTGAGGTTTTCTACATCTACCTCACGGTTTGGGTCAGTAATGACCCACTGGGGTACGCAGCCTCCCAGGCCAACTTTTACCCCCGCCCAAGGGAGTGGATGCATGATAAATATGACACCACTGGGGAGAACCTTCGCAGTAAGTGAACACCTTTAAACTTCCTAACTTCAATGTAATTTATGGTCATTAACCATGTGAATTTTTCATAAATAGTATTTATCTGTGTCTGAAAGCTTCCCTCTCCTCTTTCTCAGTCCCTGCAGCAGAGCCTCTAGAGTTTGCCCAGTTCCCTTTTTACCTGAATGACCTCAGACAAGCTTCAGACTTCATTGAAGCCATTGAGAGCGTGCGCTCCATCTGTGAGGAATTCACGCATCAGGGAATCCAGAACTATCCCAATGGTTACCCTTTCCTGTTTTGGGAACAGTACATTGGCCTGCGACACTGGTTCTTGCTGTCCATCAGCGTGGTGTTGGCCTGCACATTCCTGGTGTGCGCCATCCTCTTGCTCAACCCCTGGACCGCAGGCATCATTGTAAGTCTGCCCTGCTCTCACACAAATTCATTTCTAACTCTGTCTCACGACCAGGGCAGCTTTCTGGGTAGGGTCTTGCTGGATTTTCTAGAAGGTGCTGCATACATAAACATAGTTGCACACATACATGCTCCCATACCTCTTTTGTCATTTAAATTTGGTGCAGAAAGACTTTCTAAAGAAGAAATGCAAAGCTTTCCTGAAGGTTTTTACATCAAATTGCCTTTGTCCAGAAATTTGGGGATATAACGGATCTGCCCAATCATGACCTTGGCCTGCTAAACCCATCCATCAGGGACTGGGTTAGTGGGGGGATTGGGTTTGTAGGTTAGTTCCATGGCTTGGAAGTGATTCACACAGGCTGGTGAGGTCCTCAGCTCTGTATGATGAAACGAGGAGACCAGAGGTAGCCATTGGCCTTGGTTAAGATGTATTACTGCTTTAGTTGTAGTGTCTAACTCACTTGGTGAAAGGTCCAGTGCATATTATTTACATGATAAAGAAAAGAGCTGTGTTTTGTATTTTATCCGCACACATGGCCCTGTCCTCTTCAGTTTCACAGCTTTTATGTGGCTGCAGTAAAGTGGGTTTTATCATCTCCAATTTAAGTGTGACCAAATTAGTACAGCTGCCAACAGGTTTTCAGGGCAAAGACTTAACCAAGTGCCCTCTTTCTTGTATAAATTCGTACTCATGAGTAGGGAAACATAGAGGGCTAAACAGTGGCCTATCGCTAAAGCAAGAGCAGATAGGAGCACAGTGTTCTTTTATCATACAGTGTCACTCATTTTCCAAGCCCTAAAACTTATAAGACATGGGGAGGGGCCAGGATATGGTTAATGATGTAATCTGATACATGGGCAGATGACTGTGTAATGTAGAGGGTGCTGGCCCAAAGAAGCCCATCTCTGTATTACGATTCATTGAAAGTATTTCCATGCAAGTACTCCCTGTTGAAGTAAATAGAAGTAAATAGATGCTGTTGAATCACTTGATGAAGCAGCTAATGTGCTCTAATGGGATCTCTTCTTTACGCCTTTAGGTTTTTATTTTGGCCATGATGACAGTGGAACTATTCGGCATTATGGGCCTGATTGGTATCAAGCTGAGTGCCATTCCAGTGGTCATCCTCATTGCCTCCGTTGGTATTGGAGTGGAGTTTACTGTGCATATTGCACTGGTAAGACAATCTTGCACATTAATTCTGATGTTATCATTATTTGTATTTCTGACAATGTGGTTGAATAGATACACAAAGCAGCAATGATAACTGTCTTTGTTGTCATTGTCCAGGGTTTCCTGACTGCCACTGGTGACAGAAACACTCGTTCAGTAGTGGCTATGGAGCATATGTTCGCTCCTGTGATTGATGGTGCCATCTCCACTCTTCTGGGGTTGCTCATGCTTGCTGGTTCGGAGTTTGACTTCATCATGAGGTGAGTGATTGACACTTCTCCAGCTGGTTCTCTGCAGTTGGCCCATATGCTGGTTTTTAAAAGGGTGACAGTCTTAAGGCAGGGAGACAGTTGTCTGTATGACTCTAGGGTACAGGTGGTAGTGCTTGTCTCTCACCTCTCCTTCATCACCTGGTGTTGTTCGTCTAGATCTTAACCCCCATCTGCCCCCCCTGACCACCACGCATCCTTAAAGACATAGCGAGTCACTTGAATGCAAAACAAATGGAGGGAACATAGAGGGAATGTAACAGCTGCTTGTAAACATGTAAATATACAACTCACTGAGTTGTGACTCATACATGCACACCCTCACAGTATTTACCACCCTGATTGTGGGAAGGGTGTAAACTGTCCAATCATTTTGTTTAGAGCATCTGCAACAAAACTGGGCACCGCTTAAGAAGAGAGCGCCCCGTTCTTGTATTCAATGGATCAGGCACACATCAGCAAGAAGTTACAAACTCCCTTTAGCCACTGCATTTGGGCAGCTTTTCTGCATGTTTTAATGTCTGTTTCACAGGAAGAAAAACAGCAAATAGCAGTGTTTTAACTGGATCTGGGCTCTGCTTGAAGCAAACCACAACCTTAAATGCCACCTCAAGCAGAAAATGGTTTAGTTAGAGGTTTGCAGCAGCACATTGAAAAATAAAAATTTGCCCTGGATGGAGGCCTCTTAACTCATCCATTCACTAATTGTTAAAGGATAGCACTCTTGTTTTGCTCCAAAGATAGATGCAAAACTTGAATACGAGGAAGAGCGGTGTGCTTTTGGTGTCCGGGAAACAAAAGGTGAATGTTAAATCAGATTCATTTTAGGATAGTGGTAAAGCTGCAGGAAATATTTGGTGTTGGAGTGAACCATTTAATGATAGTGTTGTACCAGCACTAGGGCATTCACAGTGGGAGGTCCTGCTTAGATGTAGAGAAAAAGAGAATGAGAGAGAGATCTGGCCCTCTTGCTGGGGAGTAACATAAATACATTGCTGTAAACATTTCCTGGCTGTGGGACACTGAATAAACAGGAGAACAAGCTCAGCGGGCCCTCACAGAACGAGCCACCATTTCCAACCCCTGACTTGGAATGGAAAAGATTACAGTTTATATAAACAACAGAATTCCTAACACTAGGTCTACTCTGGAGGTCTAATCCAAGCGGATTGTTTAGTCTTTTTTTCTTTTTTTTACTCCTTAAATAAATTGCTCTCCACTTTCTGAATGTTGACTTAGTACAATAAACAAGCACCCTTTTTCCAATCTTTTCATGTATACAGGACCTTCAGAGCGAATGAGCACCTTTAACTAACAAAAGGTGGACGTAAGTGCAGCCAGAGATGGTTGGCGACTTTGAATTTCCCATTCTTAAACAGCCCTCGTGTTTTCACTGAACATTACAAACTGTGTTGTAAGGTTGATTGAGCCTTTCTCAAACTCCTGTCACTCAGAATGTGTGAGTCGTCTAACTATTTTCAATCATTGGTATGAAGAGTTTAAAAAAGCTGAGTGAAAAAGAAAATGACAGTGAAGTTAGGAAGTTTAAAGGTGTTCACTTACTGCAAAGGTTCTCCCCAGTGATGTCATATTTATTATTTTATTTTTATTTACCTTTATTTAACCAGGTTAATCGGTTGAGAACAGGTTCTCATTTGCAACCGCGACCTGGCCAAGATAAGGCGCAAGGTACAAGGCGACATAAAGTTACACATGACATACCAACATACAATTACACAGTCATGAATGTAGAAAACATTCAGATTCGGTTAAAAAGTACTGGACAATATATAAGAATAGAAATTGAAAGACTTGATAGTTTAAAAATTGTAAAATGGCAGTGCAAAAGAAATAGCAGTCGGATAATAGTGCAGTCCAACATAGGTAAATTGATAATGTGCAAATAAATGCAGTGACAGCCATTTAGTTGAATATGTGCAAAAATACATAAGTCTTTGTTTGCAAAGAGCCTCAACATCAACATGTACAGTGGTCCGTCAATAAATTTGACAGTAAAACTTTAAAAGTAGCGATCGAACCTTGGATTCTAATTTAAGAGACTTTTGTAAAGTGTTCCAATCATTTGCAGCAGAAAATTTAAAAGAAGAGCGGCCAAGAGAG
Organism: Xyrauchen texanus; assembly: GCF_025860055.1. NCBI lineage: Eukaryota > Metazoa > Chordata > Actinopteri > Cypriniformes > Catostomidae > Xyrauchen > Xyrauchen texanus. The sequence continues at coordinate 18,604,957 of NC_068281.1, forward strand.
GTGCGGGCTTTAATAGAGTCTAAAGAGATATATTTACTCGAACGCAGGTTAAATACAGGCACTGATATGGTTATTAAAGTACTTAGGTAAGATGGTGTTTTGCCTAGTATGGACTTGTAAATTAATTGATACCAGTGATTTAGGCGCCGATTGTGTAACGAAGGCCATCCAACTAGTGAGTAAAGAGTGCAGTGGTGCGTATTATATGGAGCTTTAGTAATAAAGCGAATAGCACTGTGGTAAAAAACGTCCAATTTCTTGAGTAAAGAATTAGAAGCAGTTCTGTAGACAACATCACTGAAGTCAAGCATTGGGATGATGGTCATTTTCACAAGGGCCTGTTTTGCAGGAAGAGTAAATGAAGCTTTATTTCGAAATAGAAACCCGATCCTGGACTTGATCTTTGACTGGAGATGGTTTATGTGGGTTTGAAAGGAAAGTGAGGGGTCTAGCCAGACCCCTAGGTATTTGTATTTCTCCACATATTCCAGCTTAGACCCATTCATGGTGGTGATATTTATTGGGCACGAAGATACAGAAGGTGTATGATTAAAAATCATGCATTTTGTTTTACTAGAGTTTAGAGACAATTTAAGATCACAGAAGGCTAATTGAATGTCTTCAAAACTCTTTTGAAGTTTTTCTAAAACGTTTTCCAGTGTTGAGCCTGAAGTGTACAGAACGGTGTCGTCTGCGTAAAGATGAATAAGAGAGTTGCCCACAGCACGAGCGATATCATTAATATATACAGAGAATAACATCGGGCCGAGAATCGAGCCCTGGGGCACCCCCATAGATACAGCCAAAGGCTCAGACAACAGGCCCTCAGACTTAACACACTGAAATCTATCAGTGAAATAATTAGAAAACCAGGAAAGGCACGTATTTGAGAGACCGAGGGCCTTAAGTTTTCCAATAAGAATACTGTGATTGACAGAATCGAAAGCTTTGGCCAAGTCAATAAAAACAGCAGCACAGTGTTGTTTTTGGTCAAGAGCTGTTATAACATCGTTTAGAACCTTTAGTGTTGCTGAGGTGCACCCATGAGCAACTCTGAAGCCAGATTGCATATCAGAGAGGAAATGATGTGACTCAAGATAACCTATTATCTGTTTGTTGATTTGACTTTCAAAGACTTTTGAAAGGCAGGACAGAACGGAGATGGGTCGGTAACAGGTTGGGTCTGCAGTGTCCCCCCCTTTGAATAGGGGGATAACTGCAGCAACTTTCCAGTCTTTAGGTATCTCTGATGAAACCCGTGAGAGACTAAAAAGGCTAGTGATGGGTGAGGCAATAATTGCAGCTGACATCTTCAAAAAGAAGGGGTCCAGACTGTCAAGTCCAGCTGATTTATATGGGTTGAGGTTTAGTAGCTCTCTCAAGACATCTTCAGTTTGAATTTCAGCAAAGGAGAATTGTAGGTGGTTAGAGCCGTATGCTAACGTAGGTACTGTATAGTTGGGCTGGGTAGATGCTGCCAGGTGGAATGCATGGCCAGCCATAGTGAAGTGCTTATTGAATCCCTCTATTATAGTGGACTTGTCGGTGGTGACGATGTCTCCTAGCTTTAAAGCTGTGGGCAGTTGGGCAGAGGTGTTCTTGTTTTCCATTGATTTGACTGTGTCCCAGAACTTTTTAGAATTGGTACTGCAAGAAGCAAATTTATGTTTATAGAAGCTAGCCTTAGCTTCCCTCACTGCCTGTGTGTACCGGTTTCTGATTTCCTTAAAAAGCTGCATATCATGAGGATTAATTGAGGCAAGTGCAGTCCGCCATAAAATGTTTTTATGCTTGCTGAGGGCGGTCAGTTCCGGAGTAAACCAAGGACTATATCTGTTTTTAGTTCTGAACTTTTTAAAAGGAGCATGCTTATTCAGTATAGAAATAAAAGCATCCTTAAAAAAGAACCAGGCATCTTCCACACTTCCATATTTATCATGCATCCACTCCCTTGGGCGGGGGTAAAAGTAGGCCTGGGAGGCTGCATACCCCAGTGGATCATTACTCTCTGATCCATCTATAGCCTAGTTTCCATCTACTTTTTGCGATTTTTTTTTTTTGTTATCGACAATGTGAAAATCCATACATTTTCGTCTTCTGCCGGTTTCCATTGAAATGTACTTTTATCGATAAAAATTTGACGTGTGTTGACGTCATACCTAAAAAAACACTTTGTAGAATAAGTTTTGGTTTATCGCAAAATAAATCTGCCCTTAAGCTGTATCCATACAGAAATGTGTGTTTATCACTAATTCGCCTCCCAGATGTCGCAAATTTTTTTCCTCCTAAGTTTTGGTAAAATGGGGAGAGTATAATTATTTAGTTTACTGTAATTTTAATTTCACAAATAAATGCAATCAGAAGATGAGGAATTGCAATCAAAAGGGAGCAGTTGCCCTTCTGATAGGACTGTAATACTGGTCCTGATGTTGCGCCTATTGCAGTTTGCCACCAGTTCCGACCCGAAAGTGAATCGTCATGGCCCTGTCCAAGCTGGCAACCTGCACCAAGTAGTGGGGGAAACTTTCAGTCTTAGTATAAGGACCATCCATCAATGTGTAAATGCTGTGCACAGCTATTAAAGAAAGATTGAAATCAGGGTTTACATATGATACATTACTGATATTCAATAGGCTATTTTGAATAATCATCTAATCTAATGCATCGCCATCACAACTGCATTATGTCCCGCATATATGTCCTGCAACTTTTAATGACCAACTGAACTTGATTGTCATCTAAAATTAATTTAAAGTCATAATGCAATTTACATTTTCTGAAGAAGCTCAGCAAATGCGATCCGAGGTAAAGAGGGTTATATTTAAAATATTTTAATTTCCATAATAAATATTTTACGTTTTCATCCTTTGATGAAAACTTAGTTATTGTTAATGAGGCAGGCATGAGAGAAGGGAAAGGGTTGAGAGAATGAGAGCAGGCTTGCTTCTATCTGTCTTAGAAACCCATAGCACAGCTCAACCTCTGGTCTAAATGTGGCATGTAATTCAGATCAGCGTGTCTACAAGTGCTGCATTTTACGCACAGACTCTGACAGGTCACCTTGGAAATTTGGGTTTTAGAGGTCAATTTAAACAGTACCTCTTCCTGACTGTGCATAATGACTGAAATAGGTAATTACAGTCTTTTTAAATGTGAGGTAATAGGTCACAGTACATGTCTCAGTTCATTAAAGTGCTAAAACAGAGGCGAAACTTAAATAGATCCAAAATAGAGGTTTATTGTTGTGATGACCGTCAGACCTGTAATCTTTTTACAGGGTTTTTTTTATTAATTTGCTTGACAGTTCCCAGACTGACAAAGTAAACAGATGGCCTCATTGGAGGAGACGGGTCAATGGACAGTAGTTTTCACTGTACGCCGGGAATGCTGCAAGCATATATGCCAAAGATTAACTTTTCCCTCTTCTTTGTTTCTGAAACCGAACGTTCTTGTAGATGTGACAGAAGCAAAAATGGCTTGAGGGTGGGAGGTTCCAGACTTTTTTCCCATTTTTCTTACCTCCAGAAGTCTGAACCACAGCTAAAACAGCTGAATTGTCTCTTTTTGGTGTAACCAATTAACTGTAGTGTTCAAATTTTTTAATGCACTCCTTTTCTTGTGGTAAATCAGATCCCTCCCTCAATGCTCTTAAGCTAATGCACAAAGATGCAGACACACTCACAGCCCTGCAGCCTATTATATAGCCCTACATGTTAACATGCCAGCCAGGGCAAAGAGCGCAACTGTAATAGCTCTTTTCAGCCCTATATCTCCAGTCTTTATTGCTCACATCTAATGCTTATACATGAGCCAGAGCTTGTGGAACCCTTATTCACCACACACATTTAAATTCAATTATACACTTTTGGTGCCACTACCAGCTGTGAGCAACTCTGCACTGCTTTACACAGCTCTACTAGACCTGCTAGTGTTGGTCCTTGCATTGTAGAGTGGTGTTTTCTGCTTGTTTTCAGCACTGCATTGAGGCTCCAGCATTTTAGTCACCTCAACTGAGAACTGGTCTAGAGAGTCTTAACAAAACAGATAGTCTTAATATCATTCTTAGTCAAGACATCCAGGGCCAATGAGTGAGTTATTTTGTTTGCACAATTATCCTATGCATGCAGAGTACTTGTTGACTATTGGGACTGTTGTTGAGGGACTGTTGTTGATGGACTGTTATTGAGGGTTGGTTTTACTGGCTCTACACAGAACAGTCTATTACACATGTGAAAGAAATGCCTTTCAACAGATCCCAATGCTAGTGTTGTGTGATTGGCTCTTGAGCCAACATGGCTGTTGGGGTCTAAGAGGGAGAAGAGGGTGTTGGAGAAAGAAAAAGTTCTGTGTAGCCTGCACAGCATAAACATAGAAGTGATGTGCCCTGGCCAGTATGTAATAGGATCTCAATGAGAGGGGGAATTAAGTTGCTGAGGTTAAAATTACATTAACAGCAGTTGCAGCTTTTGAGCCAAAGGGAGGGAAGAAAGCAGAAACAGAGAGAGAAAGCAGTGAAGAGGGATTAGTGTTTCTGATGCGTAGAATCTGCTCACTAATGTAAACACATCTCTTCAGGAAGTGGCAGGGCATTGGTGATAGAGGAGGGCTCCCAGAGGGAGAGAGTGAGTGTTCACTATGAAGATGGATCCCAGGAATTTCTTTGCAGTTTTGTCAGGTCACCAGTACAGAGGAAGCAGAGAGAGGAAATGCAGGAAAAGGGTGAAAAAAATTATGAACAGGGGAGCAACATCCTAAGAGCTTTTACAAGATCTCTTGAATCTCTTTCCCCCCTCCTCTGTCCTGGATGATGGCCACAATGCTGCACATATTTGGTGACTGATTTAGCTTTAATATTCTCTAAACTTGCCCTGCGATGGACTGGCGACCTGTCCAGGGTGTCCCCCGCCTTTCGCCCAATGTTAGCTGGGATAGGCTCCAGCCCCCCGCGACCCTGTACACAGGATAAGCGGTTGACGATGGATGGATGGATGGATGGATGGATTCTCTAAACTTCTTTTGTCTCTTACAGATACTTTTTTGCAGTGCTGGCCATACTCACATTGTTGGGGATCTTGAATGGTTTGGTGCTACTTCCGGTACTGCTGTCCCTTATGGGCCCTCCAGCTGAGGTTGTTCCTGCTAACAATGCCAGTCATCTGCAAAGTCCCTTCCCTGAGCCCATGCCTCCACCTATGAACCACCACGGGTACTATGCTGGGCACATCCCCAAGGGACCACGTCAGGCATTCTCCGAAACCTCAGACTCAGAGTACTACTCTGAAACAACCACCACCTCTGACATTGGCGAGGAGGAGTACAAGTACTGTGACGGGACTGCATACATCACACCCCCATCTCAGCCTCCCACCTCTCATATTCTGCTTGAAGCCAGCAAGAACCCAAGCTTCCCTACACTCACAGTAAGTCCCTCATGTTGACCTAACAGAAAGTATTAAGGATTAAACTGCTTGTCTTCATTGAGCGGTTTTGTAATGAGTTTGCATTTGTTCTTGCCTCTAAGGTGGTGAAACTTTTAAATGAAAGCGGCTCTAGAGGACAGATCAGTGAGTCTACCCAGAATGGTGTCAACTCAGTCAGTTCGCAGATCACACGATGGGATAACAAACATGAGTGCCAAGGACCGAGGCTACAACATTTACCTAGCGACAGGACACACTGTCCTGGCAGGACTACTCAGTGTGGCCCAGGGCCACAACCAGGGAAAGGGCAGCAGCAAAACAGGACTACAGCCCCAACTCATAGCACTGGGGCATTGCAGCGGCCCAACAATTCCATCACCATGGTTACAGCCACAGCCTCAGTGACAGTGGCAGTGCACCCCAGTTTGCCGGGGTCATACCAGGGACACATGCACAAGGGTTTCGAGGATAATGAGTCGGACTCTTTTGAGGACTCTAAGAGGACTTCTCAAACTTATGACAAAGCTGCAGTTTATAAGAGTGACTCTTTGGAACTTCAGGATCTGGAATCCACAGAGAAAAGCCAGCATCAACCGAACCAGGTGCTAGGTAAAAGCTCTTATCTAATTACATTTGACTTTTCAAATACTTCCACACTTGACAAATAGATTATTTATTTCAAATTGTTATGGAGAAACAGACAGATGTCTGACAGATCCTAACCACAATCTATTTTGTACTATGCTTTACAGGTGGTGCATGGATCCAAGCAGCCAAAGATTGCTAGACTGCTCCCAGCCCCCTAATCCCTTTATCTGGAATCTCTGGCTGTCTTGGGAAGTCCCCAACCTGGTGTCTTTTGTCTCTTTGAACAGTACATAGACCTTACACAGACAAGTGGATTTATTTTAAAAATTATTAAAAATGTCTTCTTAGACATATATATTAATACTAAAAGAGGGACAATATTTTAAAATATGCTGTATAACTTGTGTATTCTCTTATATAAAAATCAGATGTATAAGAGGATTTGGAGGCCTTCTGGTTCCTTTGTATAGATTATAAAATGTGCTATATGTAAAAAGAAGTGAAATGATATTAGATTATTGAAATGTAAGGTCAGTGTTCTTTTTATTTGCTGCTACACTTCAAATTCAAGATGTCTTGAAAATATGCAGTAACCCTTTCCCCAACATAAGCCAAGATATACTGTAACTTTAGATTAACAGGTTCTTAAACCGCAGCCAATAGGATGCTTATCTGTATTGTTCAAAGATGTTTATTTATCTTTAATTGCACTGTACAAAATCAAAACAAACATAGCAGTTTTTCTCTATCAGAAATTTCCAATGTTTTTCCTTTATTTATTTTACTGACAGCAACCATTGTGCCTTCTTAACTTTTAATCTTACAAATCTGATCTATCAAACTGTTAATTAACTGTACTATACTGTTCAGAAACAAATCGTTTACTGATATGGACAGTTACAGAAAGGTTATCATCTGTTTTGTTAATTTCAAAGTTGTTAGTGTGAATTGCTTCACATGTCTTGTAGAGTGTGCAGTGAACAGCAGGACTATGTGTCTAGTGATTTCTGTTACATCATTTTACTATATAATTGTTTACAGTCTACATTTACATACTTGAATGGGTGGTTGAATATCACTTTTGTTTCGTTTTTTTCTTTATGGATATTTTAACCATACATTGAGTAAGCTACAGTTTGTCACTATATGTACCAGGAAAAGTTGGGAGATATCAGGCAAATGTGTTGTTTACCCAAATATCATTCAGAAAGGGAATTTTGTGTAAGTGTGAAAATAGATTTTTATTTTTCCATATTGCTGGCTGGTTTGGCAAAATCCCTGCACAATAATTTACCAGGTAGTTGCTCTCTGGGTTTCTCCCACAAGGCCAGTGTAGGGTATTTGCTGTACTGTCTTAAGTTCAGTTCTCTTTCTTAGGTTCAATTTCTGCAGAAAGCTCACTTATTAAGTATTGGTCACATCACTGCCAGATTAAATGCAGGGAAACGCGTTAAATGCAAGTGGCAGCTTACTTTCTCTCTTACGCTCTCTTTCTCTATTTAGCAAAATACGTTTTAATGAAAAAATTATTTAGCTACTGTACCTGGAAGACATTACAAAAAAAGTAAGCAATATAAAGCACATGTACAGCTTCAGAACAGGGGTGGCTTGAGCAGAACGTAGACAAGGGTAGGGGATAGGGGCCCTGCATAGGGGTTTTGTTTCAAATGTGTCATGCCATATAAATTATTTATATAAATTTTTATTTTTGTAGTTTGTACAGATGTTAGTCACTAGATTGAAGTTATATTTTTGAAGAGTAAATATATTATAAATATAAATATATTATTATATCTATTTGTTTCTGAGATGTTGTTTTGGGGGGTGGGGGAGTTTGGGTGGAGTGGGCTTTGATCTTCACATTGCTGTTGGAAATAATGAAGAAAAGGGGTGGCTGTGGTTGTTCACCTTTTGTAGACTCTGTGCCTTTCCTTTTTCATGTAAAGATTTAAAGAGTTTCTGTTTTTGTTGTCTAAAACACTGTGACTTCAGAAAACTTTGAGGGAAAAAAGAAAAAAAATATTTTATGACCATCATTTCCTTCACCCTTAATAGTAATTCAACTAACAAAATAAATGTATAAAGAAAAAAAAGAACAAGACTCTTATCGTTTTTCAGAATTGAATGACTGTTTGCTTTTTGATGATGTTCAAATACATTGTACCATTGAAATTTTGACACTACTAAAATGTGATTGATATTCTTTTAGAATGTGTGAGTAAGCTGATTATGTGAGAGGAGGGAAAGCATATAGATGTACAAACTATTATTTTTTTTTTATTGTGGAGACTCCCCAGGCTAGTGTCCTCAGTAAAATAAGCCCACCTATGGAGATGAAAGGCATGTGCTGTAAATCACTCTGCTTCCCACAACACTGTGTGCTACCTTAGGCCTGTCTGAATCTGATACACCTCTGGCTTTTGAAGTTACTGTCGAGGACCCTTAGTATTGCGAGAGACAGAGCAGGTCCAGGATTCTGCCTTGTAGAATCATAGAGCAACGAATGAGGCTGTGGGGTATGATCTTGTTCTAAATTTTAGAGTTTCAGTTTCTCAAAGTGTATGTGTTGAAAGCTGTTGCTTTGTAAAAATGGCTGGTGTGAAGTGAGAATAATGTCAGGCTATCTAATATTTAGAGAGGAACTGCCGCACAGTAAAGTGCAAGTGATACTTGTTTCCTTGTTATAAGGAATGTTCTACAAGCTCTACCATGGCATGCTGCTGACTACAACAGGAAATATAGACTCATACCTCAGTTTGTAAAAACATAAAAAAAAAAAAAAAGCAAATAACTGCATAATTGCATAACTGTCAAGAAATGCTTTGTGTGCTTTTATACTGCATTATACCTATATGATGGCATTTCTTCAGTGTAAAGCTTTTATGACTTTTAAAAGTATCCTCAGGCACATAACCACCAAAGCAATGTAGGAAAAACCTTGATGTACTGTATGTGCTAAGGCATAGAGCACTTGAGACTATACAAAAAGCATAGCAATATTCCAACAAACTACTCTGAAGAAGCTCTTGAAGATTCACCAAATATATCAATGTGTTACAGCTTCACTGGCGGTCTAGAGCTTTTAACGGTGCCGCTGGGAAGCACTGAGATTAGGAGAGCTGACGTGGTTTAACTATATCTTTCTGAGGAGCTATGTGATGTACTGTTCAGAGTGAGGAATTGAGACACAGAGGGAGGGAGAGAGAGACAGAAAGAGCTGATCACAAGAGTGATAGGGCTGTCTCTCATTCATGTCTAGCTTTGGTAGTGTTTTGTGAGCTGCGGGAGCCAAACGGCACTGGAACTGTGATTCAAAATGTGGGTCTAACGCTCTCCCTCCCATCCAGTTAAACTTTATCAGGGCAGATTAAGACTTAGATTTGAAGAGGCAGGACGAGCAAAAGTCCTCTTTGTGTATGTGTGTGTGTGTGTGTGTGCGTGCGTGTGTGAACACAACTGTTACAGTGGTGTAGAAAAGGGTGATTGAGATATGGAGGGTAGCAGCTGGCACAAACTGAAAGAATCTCTCTTCCCTTAAATAGTCTATAATATATGGATGAGATAACAGCTGACACCTTTAACAGCAGATAGCTGTGTTCAGATGGCAACAATCGAAGCAAAGTAATGTATGGGGGAGTAAAAAAATAAGGAACACATGATCTGCTGTGCTGCTTGGGTGGCCAGAGGATGACCGTCCATTGTTGCTTGAATTCAATAGGGCTGATTAGTTAGAAGTGTGTGTGCTTTACATTTACAGTAAGTGGCACAGATCTCTTTCTCCCAGCATTTCTGAAAACATATCAAAAAGATAACCTTTCTATTCACGGTTTGTGTCTTTTAGACAGTATTACGATTTCGGAGGGTTGATGTGGCTGAAAATATGAAAGTGATGAAAAATGTTCAAAAAAGCCAGACCGTAAAAAAGATTGAAAAATTATTGTCTAAACATGTCTAGCATTAAACCCAATGCAGACTTTTTGAGAACAAATTACCCTTAAATAAAGTCCCACAAATATTATGTGCATATTCATAAAATAATGTCCAAAGTCTGAGACCACATTGGAAATCCTGGACTTTTTTCATTTAAACCTGGAAATAAACTTTCACACTAACTGTCGAAGTTTGCTGAGGATCACTGAGGACATGCTAGTGTATGTGTTGACACGTTAATGCCGGTAGCCATATAAAAAATGTATGAACCAACAGATGTTTGTTTCTGTGTTATTTTTAAATTATTTACAAAATATTTGCAAATGAAGTGTAAAACTTTCCAGCAAGGATGACAGGAGAAGACAGTTCTTCAAACTCAAGGTGCGACTTTAATGTACACACTTCCCACATACACAGTAGGCCTACTTTACACACACACTCAGTTAAACATATTAAGGAACATAGTAGGCTCCCTTGTGTCAGTCTCTTCTTCCCTAAAGGTTCTGTGGCTGCCACTTTTTATCCCGCTCTCCCCGTGCTCACTGAAATTAGACACAGGTGTTAGGTATAATTTCGCTCAGGTGTAAGCGCCCTTACCGCTTTTCTCTCCCGGACGGGCGCTTGACCACGCCCCCGCTGCCACATACCCCCACCGCCCGACTCAGGCCGGGGCGCCATCCGGCCTATGCACCACTCCCCCAATTTCTGGACAGGAAGTCAGCGACAGCCATCTGCACTCCCGGTCTGTGGACCACCTTGAATTGAAAAGGCTGGAGGGCTAGATACAAACGGGTGATCCGGGCGTTAGTATCCTTCATGCGGTGAAGCCATTGGAGTGGGGCGTGAAGGCCCGCCCCAGCAGGTAGTATCGGAGTGTGAGGACCACCCACTTGATGGCCAGACACTCCTTCTCTACAGTGCTGTACTTGGTTTCCCTCAAGGAGAGTTTCAGACTGATGTACAGCACCGGGCGCTCCTCCCCCTCCACCACCTGCGAGAGTACGGCCCCCAGCCCTCTGTCTGAAGCGTCCGTCTGTAATAGAAAAGGGAGAGAGAAGTCAGGTGCATGTAAAAGCGGCCCCCCACAAAGTGCGGCTTTAACCCGCGTAAACGATATTTACTGATGTTTTTTGCTCTGCATTTTACTTGGGATCCTTTAACAGTCACAGGTCTCTGTGTTGAAGACAATAAAAGACTCATGTAGGCCTATTGTTTAAAATCTTGAACGTATTTCAGAGGTGCATTACTTTTAACAATCTCTGTACCATTGAACAGATAGACTGTTGAATGCTGTGGCACCCAATAAGCAGCGTCGTTCTCTTACAATCAGTGCATGGCATAAAATTGCTAATGGGATTAATTGCTAACCTTCCTTTATATCATTTTGTTTATTGTGCTTGATCCACAAGTACCATAAAGGGTACAATTAGGGTACAATATTTTATATTATAATACAGTATCATAAAGTCTTTGCATGTGATATAAGTGAAAGTGTAATGACATTTATTCAAGAGCAATAATTTAATTATTCTTACTATTTTATGTTTTTTCATACTGTTGTTTGTTTGTTTGCCTAGTTAATAACACATGTTTGTTTTGAAGGGTAAAAGACATGCACAATAATAATAATATATATTTTTTTAATTCAGTGAGCTTTAATCACATTTGGACAGTCCGTAGATTCAGAATTTACAGTTGTCAATTAATCCAGTTTAAAAATCTTTTAGGTTCAAAGAGGTTCAATGGGTTATTTGCTCAATGGCCTTAAAAGCAACAACAGGGGTCAATGGAAATAAACCACAATAATCTATAGAAGACTCAAGGTAAACACAATGATATTTATTTAATAAAAAAACACTATATTTGACAATGTTGAGCATGTTTGCTATTGGTGTTTAAACAAATATATCCTGTTTAAGCTATGAGCAAATCTTATGTTCCTTATGAGCCTACATGAAAAAAAGCTATATTTCTGGATTATAATTACAGACTGAGCACTTAATTTTGTTTGAGCTCAAGAAGCTTATTAAATATTTGTATTTAATGTGGTTATCAGGAGTTTTTTATTTATTTATTTTACTCTTTGTGAGTATCACTCAGGCAGTGTCCTCCACTACATCCAGATACTCATGAAAACCATCTTTTCAAATGTAAAGTATTGTAAATAAACACAAACAAAATAAACATTATCATGTTGCATTAGAATAATTTAACAATTTATATAATTTCTTATCCAGTTTGTTCATGTGATGCCAGAAATTTTGCTTATTTGAAGTCTTCAAAACATTGAAGTTTTGAAGCAACTTCCAAAATGGCCGCAGAACAGTGGTAGCACATGGTCCCAAATAACTCAAGAATGAAACATTTAATTGGCTCCAAATAGTTGTAAAATGACAGAGTACAACAGGGCTAATGGCTCCCCAGGGTAAAATGCTCCTTTGATTTTATTTTCTCCCAAAAAGCTAAATAGCATAAAAAAAACTACCACTGTACTTTCCTAAATACCTGTTTGACAATATTAACTGCAAATAATTTTTAAAATGTTGCAAAAATGTAGCAAATGAATATCCTTGGAATTATCACATTTATATATATATCTATCTATATATCTATCTATATATATATATATATATATATATATATATACACTGCCCCCATACCATAATAAGGTAGATTCCTGAGAAATACAAGCTTGTAGTACCACCTGTTTACTCCAGAGGGCAGTAAGTGCAATTTCAGGTGTATGAGCAAAACGTAGTTTATACAATGAAGAAAACACTTCAGTAGGCAGAACAACACAAACATGTGTTACGTTCTTGCGTTCAAAACACTTGAAGGACCGCAAATGCAAACTAAGGGATTTCAAGATGTATTTAAAGATTGAGTATTAAACTATATTTAACTTGAAACAGTGACCTAAACATTTAATGTTTATGACAGGCACGGTGCCAGGATTTCAGGTTTGGATGGGCCAGACCAATTGTGGGTGGGCCTTAAATTAAAAACGTTATCCAATCACTGTTTAACCTAATAAAAGTTACTGACTAATATACTGCTATATTATCTGTACGTAGGCTATACATAATATAGATTTTAATAGCTTGATGCTCTTTAAATATTTTGTTGCATTGTTAAAAATTTTCGGTGCATATAGAGTCAGGACGGACCTATCCGCGATCGTTCTCCTTGGTTCTGACCAAAGAAGAAGCTTTGGAATCTCCATTACGCATCATACCTGGGCTGCGTTTCCCGATAAAAAGAAAAAGCGGTGTTCTTTATAAAATAAGCACTTCAGAAATAGTTGAAATTGCATTTATTAGGACTCATGGGATATTATAAAAAATTATCTAAACTATAATAGCCTATATTTAGACTGTAAAAGAGGTCAGGAATGTAATATTTCCCCAAAACATAGTTTAGTTCTGCTCAGTATAACATGAGGCCGAATATTTCACAATTCTTATTAATTGTTTTAAGTTTTCAACAATAGGCTACTACATTACAGATCAACAACACTGCCCGACAGTTTCAATCAATACTCGGGAACAGAACATGTTCATTAACAACGTCATCTGTCCATTTATTTATTTTCGATTTCATTAACAACAGACTTACTTATTATACAGAGAAGATGTATTAAAATGTAACCTATACAATATCACAATATCAGAACAAAGTTATCTGCATTGCAGAAAAACAACAACAACAAAAAACATTTCAAAAGCCAAAAAATAATCAGGCAAAAAATAACAACTGAGTAACAACTGAGTAAAAGACACTCATATTGTTGCGCTAACAGACAGGCTTAAAAGATTGCCAAACGTGAAGGAAAGGGAAGAAGAGAGAGTATGAGAAGAATATTCATTCATTGCAAATCAAATTATTTATCAGAGCAGTAGGAAAGGGCATGCTACTGTAACGGTCACTTTGTGCTTTTATGTTAATCTGAGGTAAAATGAGAACTGCGCATGTGCGTGTCAGTAATAGATTTGAAAGGTGAGGAGATAACCGCTCCACCGACCGTTGTACTCTTTCTTTTATTTCATTTTATATTTGTGGACGAGTGTGACGTTTGAGTAATTTTACTAAACACGGGGAAAATAGGCTACGCTATCATCTTTCGTGCATCTTTCCCTCCGACACCTATTTTTTTTTTTTTTTTCTACCCCCCTCTGAGCCACATCTCAACTTTGCGTTACACTACCGATCTTTCCGAAATTACAGGAGTAGTCGTGCGGGTTTGCTCTTGAAAATGTCAATGATTTCATCGAAGTCGAGAGTTACTGTAAGCTCTCTCTCAAAGGTCAACAGACAGAGGGACATAAGGCGAGAAGTAAGCATGGTGCTCCTATTTGGTGTTTTAATCCGGTTGACACTGGAAAAGACGCGTTCAACTGTACAAGATGTCATTGGCAGTGTTATCAGAGCTTTTAAGAAAGCATGGATATTCAGGAAAAGCGTCCCCATTGCATATGTCCATCACTTCTACAAGATTTTTGAGATGTTCTCCTCTTTTTTTCTTCCTCTCTATGAGTTGCACAAACACGTCGAGCTCTGACTCTGATATGGTTACGTGGAAGCGCTTCCCTGTATCATTGAGAGAGTTCGCTATAGTGGCCAAGCTGGTGTCATTTGTATCAAGGCAAGGGGACATCAGGATTGCAGCAGATGCCATGAGGCCATAGGTGTCACTGTGGAATCGAGTGTTCAGTTCATTAAGCTGGCAGTCTATTAGCGTGTTGGAAATGTTGCGCAGGTCACTATCACTCCTCACCCTTGTCGATTTCCCCAACGTGCATGTGACAATACTTCCCTCAAATCGGCCTGGGAGCTTTCTTGAGCGGGGCAAACTGATGACATCCCAGTTCTCGACATCATGATCCTCCATCATCTTATTTGTTGTTGCTAACATATTTGAGAACGCAGAGTCACCGGAGCGAATGTCTGTCAGTTCTTGTTTGAGGTTCTCGATCAAATCAACTGTGTCTGTCACTGATGTGTCGATGGACTGGAGGCTTTTAGACGTGAAGTCTGATTTACTGAACAATTGTTTGAAAAGTACAAGGAGGAATATGAACTTTTTTGTTCTGATCTGCTGAAGTAGTGACTGTGCCTCAATCTCAATCTCGATTTTTTTAATCTCACAATTCTGACTTTTTATCTCAGAATTACGTGATATAAAGTGGCAATTGCAAGTTAGCTATAAAGTCAGAATTGCGTGATATAAAGTCGCAATTGTAGCCTATGTTATTAAGTCAAAATTGCGTGATATAAACTGCGAGAAATATAGCTTGAAATTCTGGCTTTTTTCACATAATTGCATGTTTATATATCTCGCAATTCTGACTTTATAATAGGCCTACGAAACTGGGAGATATAAAGGCAGAATTGCATGATATAAAGTGCGTGTTACCAAGTCAGAAGAATTGTGAGATATAAACTATGGGTAAAAAAAAAAAAGAAGCAATTGCGACTTTATTTCATGCAATTCTGACTTTATAACACGCAATTGCGGCTTTATTTCACGCAATTGCGACTTTAGTTCACGAAATTCTGATTTTATATCTCGCAATTCTGATGCAAGATAATTATCACAATTACCTTTTAAAATGTTTTAGGCTATTCTATGGTGGAAACAATCTTCCATACTAGGCTATAGCCTATAGCCTGCCCTAGTAGCCTAATGAAAATAATATAAAGAGGCGATTTGTCCACTAATGGCTTAGTCGACTAGGGGGGAAAAAAATAGTCGGAGGCCTTATTCCACATATCTTCGAAGTTCGAACCAGCAGGCCATTTCAGAATGAGCGAGCAGAGCGGAATATTCAGAAATGTGCTCTCCGCTCACATGCTCTGATCGGAACAAACCCGAACACTGTCTGCTGAACTTGCACAGAAACATCAAAATAGACATAACCAGCTTAAAATTGTTTTTAAAACTAAACATTTAGACTATTTTAGCACAAATTATGAGCTTAATTGGCGATTTTTTTATAATTCTTGACAAAACAATTTTGAAGAAAAGTTTTGGGTCGGCCTGTTGAAAAGTGGGTGGGCCTAGGCCCGTCCTAGGCCCACCCACTTTTTATGTGTCTGGTTTATGATGCCGTGCATGGTTTATGATGCAACACACCCGAGACACTACACAAGCATATCTGACGAAGGTGTAAATTGATGGGCTCTTAAACAAGCCCTCATAATAAATCTCCAACTGATTGACAAATTCACTTGTGAAATGGATTGCTGTGAACTGTATGCCAATGATTAACTTATGATCAATAATATGGTAGTAAACAATACATTGTATTCTAAAGCCGCTTTTTGTATTGTCTTAGTTATCTTTAAATATTTAAAAATGATATATATACAGTGGGTACGGAAAGTATTCAGACCCCCTTACATTTTTCACTCTTTGTTATATTGCAGCCATTTGCTAAAATCATTTATGTTCATTTTTTTTCCTCATTATTGTACACACAGCACCCCATATTGACAAAAAAACACAGAATTGTTGACATTTTTGCACATTTATTAAAAAAGAAAAACTGAAATATCACATGGTCCTAAGTATTCAGACCCTTTGCTGTGACACTCATATATTTAACTCAGGTGCTGTCCATTTCTTCTGATCATCCTTGAGATGGTTCTACACCTTCAATTGAGTCCAGCTGTGTTTGATTATACTGACTGGACTTGATTAGGAAAGCCACACACCTGTCTATATAAGACCTTACAGCTCACAGTGCATGTCAGAGCAAATGAGAATCATGAGGTCAAAGGAACTGCCTTCAGACCCTTTGCGGACAAAAAAAAAATTTTTGATACAAAGGGTAAGATATCATGATATATATTATATTAGAGACATATGAGAACCCACGTAAGATTTAAATCAAATGGAAAAATGCTGCAATATGGAATTCATTATAAAGTGTTGAGGTCACAAATATAGTTTTCCTCTAATATTTGGTTTTAAAAGATACATGTTTCTTATGTTTAGTTAGGCTTCTAACAAATAGATAGATGTATGCAGTCTCTATATAGTCTATGTTCACAAACCTGATTTTGTTTAAGCCAGATTTGTACAGTGCTTTTGAACACTTTCGATTCTGTTTGTCATATGGGCTACTTTTATGATGTCTTTATAGTATTTGTTCTTTTTTAATCTTGATAGCTCCAGTTCATTATAAACTGTTTTTCTAAAATATAGAGCTGCATAATATATCTATTTTTATGTTCCAAGAAAAAGTAAACATTTACATTTATGCGTTTGGCAGACGCTTTTATCCAAAGCGACTTACAGTGCACTTACAACAGGGACAATCCCCCCCCGGAGCAACCTGGAGTTAAGTACCTTGCTCAAGGGCCCAACAGTGGCATCTTGGTGGTGCTGGGGCTTGAACCCCCAACCTTCTGCTCAGAAACCCTGAGCCTTAACCACTGAGCCACCACTGCCCTGCATATGGGTTTGAAATAACATAGGGCGAGTAAATGACAGCAATTTCATTTTTAGGCGAACTACTAACTAACATGTGGCTCATTTTTTGAGCACAGTCCTGACAAGGACATACCCAAAATAAAATTGTTGCAGTTCATGAACCCTGGTCTCTTTTGAAAGAAGACACTAAGGAGATGCTATCCAAAAGTCAGAATTAAATAAAGTCATTATAAATTGGGTAGAAATGCTCAAACTGACTGTAAATTATTTACAAATAAATTTGCATTAAAAATAAATGACATTGTCCATGCCAAAACCAAAAAACACAATGGAAGCCATGTTACCATGGTCTAGTTCTAATCTGAGGGTGATAATGCTCGTACTTTGTGTTTTATGGATAATTTTCAAAGTCAATGTCAACTGAATTTTCTAAATGGCATCATATAACCACATTGATTCAGTTTATTCAGAATATGCACACATTCACCCTTTGTCTGATGCTTGACATGCTGAAACCGCTCTGTTAATGTTTTCACATTCACAATTACGAATGATATAAAAAATCACGAATTACACATGACATATTTTCAATAAAAAATGGCAAATTTCACCAAAAGGTGAGTTGTTTGCATCCTTGAACATTACTGTCAGTCAGAAATGAATGTTGTACACATTTCAATCATGATTAACAACCATGGTGTATACATATATATTATTTTTTTTTTTAGTATTATTATTAAATTACAAAGCAATTCAAAACAGAAGCTTTTTGGTGGTATCAGGTTTTTGGATCTATACATCTTCATGTTGCCAAACATCTACTGAAACAGACCAACAATTCTCTACGACTCTTTAAAATAGGCTGATGCAGCCTCAGAAAGGAATCTGGTGAAGCAGCTTCGAGCTATCTCCACCTGTGTCCATCTATAGGTCTTGTTTATCCATCAAACTATCCTCATTAGTTCACTGACCTCATTATACTGAGCAAAGATCAGTATTTACAGAAATCGCTTCAAACTAACAAATGTGTTTGCAATTTCTGGGTCCTGTTCCAGCACGGGAACAATATGAATTTTCAGGCAGGCCCCTGCAGTGTAAACATGTTTTAAATAAACAGGAACTAACGTAATTCTCTTTTAATTGATTCATTCTGCCTAGCAATGTTTAAAGAAGGGTCTAAATACGGGCTTGTAATGCAAACCCAGTGTTTAGAAGTGGTTTGTTTGGTTAAAACAATAATGGTATGGATGCCAGCCATGTGTGAGTTGCATTGTGTGTGATTCAAGGGGCTCTATTTGGGGAAACACATTTTTCTAGGCTGCTCTCTGCAAATTGTATGGCAACTCGTGGGGCTGAGCTGTCTAGGTTTGAAATGGGAGAGGAAATAATCATAAAGTGATTGTGTATTGCATGGCACTTTGGGTAAAAGACCGTCAGATTATAATTAAACACATGTGAAAGGTTGTAAAATGTAATGAACTTAGTGAGGAGACTGGCAGAGACATTTTATTTGGCTAGCACAACATGTTTTGTAGCGTTGAAAGCCACACCATATGTGAACTTGGGTGCTCTGGGTTCAAATTGATGTCCATATATGGCATTCGTAGCACTTTTTTCAAATGCATTCACAGTACTAGTAGTGGCTTTGTGGGTACTAAGAAGTCCAAAGATGTGTGTTGTTAAAGCTTGATATAGCTTGCTGTAGCTTTTACAAACATGTTCTGTGTGATGTTTGCAATACTGGAAGGAAAGAAAAACAAAAGGACTGGTTACCAAGCTGAAAATGGAAAACATTTACAACTCCTGACAAAAATTATGGAATCACCACACTTAGAGGATGTTCACCCAGCTTTTTTAAATCATAGCAAATAAACATATCACAGATATGACACAAAACAATTTTGGGTAACACTTTATTTTACGTAGTCCTTGATACAGAGTAATTACTTAGTTAATTACTTAGTAATAAACGTTGTAATTACATGTACCAAAATGTAATAAACATGTAACTAAGTTATGGTACAGCCTGTACTTACAGATTGTAATTACACACATGTAATAGGCAGCTACTGTTACACATATGTAACAAGACGAGTCTGTTACATACGTGTTACAAACTTGGTACACTGTAATTATGTAAGAAAGTACTTAGTACCACACAATGTAACAAGAAGTACTTAAATATATTAGGCTACTAAGGTCTGCAGTTACACATGGCAAATGTGTACGTTTTGTAGCATTACATGTATGTAACATAAAATAAAGTGTATCAAGATTGTACTTGAGTGCAGTTCATGTGTATCTACATACCTTATCCATCTTAAATAACCCACTAGTTCACAGCTAAAATACATGCATTAGCTTCTTTATTACATTAAAATTACAGAAAATTACACAGGTATAAGCTACGTAAAATAAAGTGTATCAAGACTGTACTTAAGTGGACTTCATGTGTTCAAGTCCACTTAAGTACAGTCTTGATACACTTTATTTTACGTAGCTTATACCTGTGTAATATTCTGTAGTTGAAATGTAATTAGGAAGCTAATGCATGTATTTAAGCTGTGAACTAGACAGTTAATTCAAACTAAGGTACATATGGATAAGGTATGTAGATACACATGAAGTCCACTTAAGTACAGTCTTGATACACTTTACTTTATTTGCCAAGGGCACAGGTTTGATGGTTGCCTGCAAACACTCTTAAGCTATGTTCAGACTGCCAGTCAAAATCCAATTTATTTGTGATTGAATGTCCTTACTATGTATTGCAACTGATCAGATCTGATTTGTGTGTTCCGTGGTCATTTTCATTTTCTGGCATATCTGCATTTGTTGGTATAGTAATGACGTTCCCTTAAACAAAACAAAAAACGCAATATAAATAAAACCATGGAGAAGAATCGAATAGAGATTTTAGCTCATAATATTGCAAAGGGTAGCTGTGGTGCTAGACTACACTGTTATTTTTTGGATTAATACTGCAGTTCCTTCAGTGCACCTTTGGGATGCGCTGCTGATTGTAATGAGTTTTGTTCTGCTAATAAACCAAGAGAAGTAGAGTACCCATCTAATGTCCAGATCTGTTACTGAATGTGGCTTACCCAAAGTGTTTCTATTAAATGTTATGTTTGCGGTGACATAACATAATTGCCGGTGAAGTGTATACCTATTGGAAACCTTCCAGTGTTGTGAGTAGTTAGGCGCATTTTAATTTGTAGTATTTTTATAACGCTAAAATGAGCTAGGTTAGCTAATATGGCAGCTATCATTGGCCACATAGAAGCCTTTGATGGAAGCGTTAAACTGTGGACCACCTACATCTAAAAATTCTACCTCTAAAAGCCAACAGTACTGCTGCTGATAAGAAAGTGCCTGTGTGGTTGGAGGGAAAACCTATATGGATTACTTCGTAGTCTTATCATTCTGGACAAGCCTGGAAATAAAAGTTTCAGGCATGTTACAGAGATGTTGAAGCAACTCTTCTCTCCTAAATCCCTGATCATCGTGGAGCGATTTAGTTTTCACAGGCAGAATCAGGAGGAGAGTAAATTAGTAACACAGTACATTGCAATGCTTAGAGGACTATTGGAACACTGTGAATTTGGGGGACAATTCGATTATGCACTTTGCGATAGATTTGTGTGTGGCCTGAAGATCAGGCAACACAAAAGCACCTATTGACAGAGGTTACCTTAATGTTTCAAAGAGCAGTGGAGCTGGCTTTCGCAATGGAAACAGCAGCTCATGAAGCACACCAATTCAGCAGATCACTGAAGATAAATGCATTGTCATTATCGAAAAGCAAAGAAGGAAACAAATGCTGACAATGTGTAAAGAATAATCATAATGATGATGATTGTTGGTATAGGGACAAGAACTGTAACGCATGTGGAAAAGGGCTACGTTAGAAAGTCTAGCAATATAATGAGAGAAAGCAATGGAAAAACAGAACGGAAGCGAAAGATAATACACAAAAAGGCTATGCTAAAACTAGATGCGCACACTGCACTGATGCAGATGCAATGTCCAATGATGATGACACAGACTGTGATTTAGTTCGGTACAAATTGTCGTAGCCTGGAGAGAAGTCTAGTATCAATGTAAAACCAGAAGTCGAGAGAACTCCACTGGAAATGGAATTAGACACTGGTGCTGCAGTTTCGTTGATTTCAACGGAGAGCTCTAAGTGGATGCAAAAAAAAACTACATGTAGTGCAAGGTGATTACCCACCACTCTACGGCAGAGAGTGGTTGCGTTAGATAAAATTTAATTGGAAAGATATAAAATCAGTCAAATTGAAGACACTGGAAACTGATTTGCAGGAACATGCCACAGTCTTCCCCAAAGAATTGAGTAATAAGGGGCACTGAAGCAAATGTAACATTGAAATCTGTTTTTCCATACTCTCTTTGCCCAAAGTTTGAGGATGAAGTCAACTGTCTCACTGAAATTGGAGTAGTGTCACCAGTGCAGTACAGTGGATGGGCTACGCCAACAGTCCCAGTAGTGATGAAAAGCAGAAAGGGGTATTCCAATACAACTGCCTTCCGTTCAAGAAGGCCAAACAGAATTATGCACATATCTAGCATGAGGCTTTGCTGATTGTGTTTGAAGTGATACAATTCCATCAGTATCTATACGGAAGAAAGTTCATGCTTTTCAAGTCAAGTCAAGTCCATTTTATTTGTATAGCACCTTTCACAACAAGCATTAACAGACGATAAAAATAATGTCTATAATGTCTATGAATCATCATTGTGTAATTAGATAAAATCCGATTGTTTATCGTGTTTAAAAATACGTAATTAAATAGTAATTGTATTAATAACCCCAGTGAGCAAGCTGAAAGCGACTGTGGCAAGGAACACAAAACTCCATAAGATGTTGATTAATGGAGGAAAAATAACCTTGGGAGAAACCAGACTCACTGTGGGGGCCAGTTCCCCTCTGGCTAACATCATGAATATAATGTAAATATTACTTATGTATAGTTAAAGTCATGGTTTAAGATTAATAAACTAAGTAAGTGTTAAGGATCATTGTTTAAACATCGATTTTGTTGAACTGTAAGATTAATGACCAATGTCTTTGAAGTCCATCCTGGATTAACTGCAGAAGTTCACATAGTTGCAATTGTCCTTGTTAATTGACTGATGAAGGCTTTTGTTGCAATTGTTAGTCTATGAATTACATTTCAAGATCGTAGTCCATCAATAGACCGAGGTGATGCAGGCAGAGGTCAGGGATGTGAAACGCTGTTCAACCTGGCCGGTAATTTCGGTGAGGTTCGGTGTGGTCCATCCTAAATCCAACAAATCATATCCCCCTCAATATAATCTCTGGTGTGCAGAAAGGGATTCTGTCTATAGCAGCAGCGTGAATGCAAAGGTGGGCCTTACTCTTGTCTGTGCACAACTACACTATCGAGTACAAAAAGGCGGAACACCATGCCAATGCTGATGGTCAATTTCAATTGCTGTTAGAAGTAGAACATGGAGACAAAAAGGACACTGTAGACTTATTCTAACTTAGGCAAATAGAGACGCTACCTGTCAGCGCCACTGATATTTGGTGTGATGCTGATCCCATTTTGTCTGCAGTTACTGAAATGGTCACCAAAGGATCTCAAGCAGTGAACCTGACTGGTAACAAAAACTGTTACCTTTCATTGCCAGATGAAATGAGTTGTCAGTTCAACATGGATGCCTAATGTGGGGCATAAGAGTCATTGTACCGTTTGTCGGAATGTGCCGTGCACGTTAGCAAGGCGTGGTGCGATCTGTTGTGTTCTGCGACTGCTACTGGGTCCTTGAATAATGTATAATGTGCGAGAAATGACAGCCGATGGAGTCTCTGGTGCCACCCTAGGGATGATGGTGACCCCCTTGAGAGTTGGTGCCCTATGCAGACTCTGTAATATGTGTATAGGGAGCTGCAGTACTGGGAGTGCTTGAAGTCCTTGTAAGTGATAATGGGCCACAGACACATGAGTTTGCAACTTTCCTGAAGGCCAACAATGTGAAACACATCCACTCAGCTCCATATTTTCCAGTGGGCAGGCAGAATGGGCAGGCAGAAATGTTTGTACAAACTCTAAAGAAAACACTGAAGCCCTGTATTACAAACGACAAATTAGTCCCCTTCACTGTTGTTTTTGGGTCGCTAGCTGTGCACACTGCTGGATGCCTTGAAACACAGTGTTCAATCTGGTGTGAGACTCATAGAGACCTCCCAAGTCCTACGCCAAGCTAGTTGTTCAAAGCCTAGACCTTTTGCAGTCAGTGACACTGTGTTCACTTGAGATTACAGGGGAAGAGAGAGATGGACACCAGGTGTAGTGACTGCTCAAAGTGGTCCGGTCTCTTATACTGTGAATGTCGGGGCTTCCGAGGAATGGAGACGTCTTGCTGACCAACTCTTATCCACTCTGAGTCAAACACCTGAAACCATCTCTCTGCCCGCCACTGGAAGTTTCACTTCTCCCATGCCTGCAAACAAGGAGCATCGTGTTCCTAGTGACACACCTCTAGAGTCTCAGACAACTCATAACGTACCTGACACTCCAACAGCACAGGCCAGACATTATCCTGTTAGATTAATCAAACCTCCAGACTGCCTGACATTGTAGGATTATGCTGTGATTAGAAATCTTGCTGGACTGAATGAACTGTAATTAGTTGTGTTAGTGAGCCTGTTCTGTCATGGGGCAGAATAATCCCAGAACTGGCTCAAGGTAAGAGGCAGTCTGCCCTCTACCTCTAGAGAGTTAATAAATAAATGCAAATTAAAAAAAGGATTTCTTTATTTGTAGTTCCCGCAAACATAAACACTTATTATATTACTTATATTACCACATATTACCAGTGTACAATTGTCATGTTGCAATTTTCGTAATAAAATTTATTCAATACATTATACAGCAAGGCAGCGGCAGAAACAGAGGAGGCTGGCATGTGCCACTTTATTTTGTGCAACCAGTATCATAGTTCAAAGCGGTTTGTTGTCCAGACAGATTAACTGGTAACCACCTTTGATGAAACGATGTGGCTGTTGAACTTCAGAATGCGTGTGGGAAGATTCCATTAATAATATTCTCAGCTAGACCTACACTCCGCCACCACACTGCTTATTTCTGCCACCACTGCCAACATGTTTCCTGCAACAATATGTGACATATAATGTGTCTTTACGTACAGTCACGTGAAAAAGTGACATACGGCAAAAAGTCACTTGAGATCTGATCAGAGCAGGCAGACTGAAATTGATTTACACAAATGTGATTTGAATAGGATTTCAAACCACAAATGAATGTAGCTTAATATGTGGTAAAAATGATATATCATGTGATTTTTGCCATTCAGACTGGCTAAATATGATCCAATTTTTATCCAATTGCATATGCACATAAAATTGATTTGGACTGACGATCTTAACACAGCCTTAGAGCAAGACAGGCAGTTTTGATGAGGTTATGTTAACAGTGGCAGAACATAATATATATATATATATATATATATATATATATATATATATATATATATATATATATATTAAAAAAATTAAAAAGCCTGATCCAAACCACATTCGTGGGATTTTAATCAGATTTGTGTTAATGCATCTATAGTCTACAGTATACAGTTGATCTGCACTTCAGAATAACAGCAGAAATAAAAGGTCATCTGGGTATTTCTTGCATACTGCTTCATGAAAACTGAGAATTATGTCATAATACTCCATTGTCATACTGTTTTTGGCATACTATATAGTGGCAAAGCATGGACATTCAGACACAGCAATACTGCATTCCAAATAGCATAAAGGATGTCTTCACAGGGCACTTTGAAGCAGTAGCGGTTTTATCAACCATGCAAACCACACAATTGCACGGGGCCCCGGAAGTCGGGGGGGCCCCTCCCCGGAAGGAAAACTCCACAAAAAATGCTTGAGGGGTGACATGATGTTCTGGGTACGCAAATATGCTGTTGTCAGCGTTCTTAGAGCGGTTCACGTTAGAAGCCGCTATGGTCAGGACAGAGTTTATTAAGTAGGGTTTCAGGTTTGTAATTTATGAAGAAAAAAAATAGATAAAGGCCTTCCGAACTTGTTTCGCGCACACGCTCTTACTCACAGATATGTGCGAAAGGATGAGTTAGGGGCCGTTCGCACCGAACGTATTTTTGCCTGCGTCTGCTCTGTTTTTCCATTGTTTTCTATGTAAACGCGCTGGATGAATGTCCATACATGCTGCACCGTGTCTCACTGTTTCTTCAGTGTCTCATGAAGGACTGGCACATTTTTATACACTGTGTCAAGTTAATAAGAGCTTCAGGTTTCAAAAATGCATGCCGAGAGTCTAGATTGTTTTTTTTAGCGCAGGTGTCACAAAGATTTAATGTTCTGAACAAGTTCATGATGCAAGGAGGTGATTGTTAAAATGTTCAACATTATTCCAGATTGTTCTGCAACAAGCAAAGTTTGTTGTTGAGCCGGCAAATTAACTTATACATAACATTTCTTAAAACAGCATGAATGTTTTAACTCCTGCAGCCACAAAAATTTCACTCGCACTATGCCATCTGGGTTTCTTTAATAAAATTCTCATTGCATCATTATAAGCTACTTGAAGTCTGTTGAAGCTTGCTATAATATAGTTTGACTACAAATGTGCAGTGTATAGTTGTGTACAATATGCTTTAAACAAAGACATCTTCACTTCTTCTGTACATGCACTAAACTTGCGTAAAAGTCCTTGCGTTGCGTTTCAATGTCCTCGTCATCTGTCATCTGCTCAGTAATATAATGTCCAAGATATTTTACCTTCACACAAACATTAAGATTCTTTTCAGACAACTTTAAAACAGGAAAGTTTAGACATTTATTCTCTTATTTCTGCAAATCATAACAACACTCTTACTAGCATTATATATGATATAATATTCAAAACCATACACAGAACATAATTTGAGGACCTGCTGAAGACCAGCACTACTAGGACTAAAGATCACAAGATCATCTCCATACATAATATGGTTTACTTAAATATTTCCAATCATACACCCAGTATTACAGGCTTTCAAACATTTAGACAGATCATCAATATAGAGATTAAAGAGAACTGGGGACAAAATCCCCCCTTGCCAAACACCATTGCTGACCCCAAAATGGGCTGAAACTTTACAACCCCATTTTACTTGCATGGCCTGATGAGCATACCAGTAAGCCAGAATCCTCACAATGTATTTAGGCACCCCCTCTTTGTCTCATTTTAAGAAATAATTTTCCATGATTTACACAATCAAATGCTTTAGATGCATCAATAAAACACATAAGAACTGATGAGTTTTTATCTCTATAATGGTTTTCTATTTACTTTAAAGCGTATATGCACAAATCAGTGCCATGTAGCTTTAAATCCAAACTGGTTATCTGCTAAATTAATTAACAATATTAATCCTATTATTCTATCCAGCAAAATCTTTTCTAAAACTTTTGACAAAATACTGGCTAAAGCTATGGGCCTATAATTATCTAGGCTACCCAACTTACCAGCTTTGTCCTTAATAACTGGCACTAATAATACAGACAGCATTGAGGTAATAAACCATGTATCAAAAAAACAGTAAAACATATAGCTAAAAGAGGGGCTATCCTCTTACTTCCATTTTAAGATGTTCAGCAGAGATATTGTCTAGACCACTTGCTTTGTTATCAGACAGCTTGCTTATAGCTTGGTGCACCTCATGTGAATTTAGCATTATTGGTTCATCACCCTCAATATTATCAATATTATACAAATCATTTTGGACACAATTAAATAAATTGCAATAATGCTGTCTCAATAACTCTACAATACTATCAGCACCAGAGACTCCATCTACAGTACATGGAATAGATATTCTGCAATTGTTCTTACTTCTTTCCAAACATCAGTATTATTTTTATTTAAAAGCTTATTTAGCCATAAAATCAGCCCTCAGTGCTTGCTCATTTTTACAAATGAAACGAATGTCATACTTGTATCTTGCATTTGTAAGTTTCTTGTACTCAAGCTCAGGCTCTTGTCTGGGTCTACCTGCCATAACCCATTATTTAGCAGCTTCTCGAGCTTCAGCATGGTACTCAGCTGTATACATACACCAGCCTGACCTGATATTCTGTATATTATTTTTAAGCTTATAATAGTGAATGTAGTAAGCTACATTCATCCAGGGCACTCACTCATTATACATAGAACAGAAATCTCTCTCCCATGCTTCACATCTTTACAGTTAACATCACTGCACATTATTGCATCCCTAGGTAAATAAATATGGCTCAAGAGCTTGTCTGTATCAATATAATAAGCTTGTATGTCTTCCTTTGTGAGGATTGACCAGTCCAGTTTATTGTATTGGCATTGCTATCATTGAGCATATGTCACCACTCCTGATTTTTAAGCCGTTGTCTGTGAAGAATGTGTTAATATTTGGATACTACCCTCATGAAAAACATCTACTTCTAAACTTTCACGCATGGTAATTATACTAAGACAACTAATGCAGATGTGCTAGTTAGGGCCGGGCAATAAGTAAAAAAAATATTTTAGCGATAATTGGCATAAAAATTATCACAATATCCGATTACATCGTCAACCCACCTGCTGAGGGTTGGTGAATTTTTTTGCTTTATTGATTTTGTTTTAAAATTGTTTTAATTTATTGGAACACTCACACAGACACACTAGGGCTGCAACTAACAATTATTTTCATAATCGATTAATCTAATGATTATTAGAACGATTATTCCGCAATTATTGCAATGATTTATCATTAGCTTTTAACTGATTATTCAGCTTGTGCCCTGACTTAAAAGGCTGAATTAACCGTGCTTACAATAAAGAGGACAAAATCATCTTTTAAAAATACCTCTGTGGCAGGGCAGAGGGCGGGGCCGGGTCGTGATCCTACACACCCGGTCCCATATTAGGCTAATCAAGCCTTCCAGAGGGATAAAGGTCGACTGCAGAGGATCGTGCGGGAGAGAGGGATCGTTTACGGACATGTCCGTCATATGTGTGTGTTTGTCTTTTAAGTTTATCATTAAAACTATTATTTATATCATCAAGCCGGTTCTCGCCTCCTCCTTTCCATTGATCCCTTTACAACCTCTAAATAATATTCACTGAATTATTAAGGGGAAAAATACTTTTTAATATGTTTAATTCAGTAAAGAAATTCACTGCAAAAAAAATGAACTATTGTTATTAAGTGTTTTTGTCTTGTTTTCCCATTTAAAAAGGTCTAAAAAGCCATAGAACAAGATATTTTTAGACTTGCTTTAAGAGAATGTATCTTAAATATACAGTAAGTGCATTTTATATACAAGAAGTGTATTTTTTACTTGTTTATACTTCTGCGATTGCAGTAAAGACAAAATATACTTATATTCAAGATCTATTCTCTAAAAGCAAGTCTAAATATCTTATTTGCTGCTTCTCAGGTGAATACATCTTTTTTTTTAATGATTTTTAGATTTAGATAAAAAAAAAATTATTTTTAATATTATATTCAACCTTCTCAGATAATTTGTTTTTCTTCTGCAGTATAGTTCCTCAAGTAAATGTACATTGTTTTAAATGAGTTTTATATATTTTTATTGGAAAACAACCCAAAACAAAAACAAATCATAAACGTATTTTGTCGCAGTGTATAATGGGGCGAAGACTTCCTCTCTCACCTTTCTGTTCACTTCAATCCATCTTTAACTCACAAAAAAAACCTCTCTATTATTAATAAAGCTGCATATTGCCCTTTTTCTTCACGATAAGAAATGCACAGTGACATATATAATGATTAAATAAGTCACGAGCCATCATATTATAATCTAGCTGCATTAAGTGTGCGTGCTCGAGGGACAAGCATCCCCGCAACAGAGTGCGCATCAGCCAGGTGCAGTTTCAATCTCTACCCCTTAGATCGGGACATTTGTGCAACTCATAGAAAAGGCGCTGACCGCACAGAGAAATGCCAGTTTTGGAGTTTGTAGTTAATTACATGACCTGCTTCCTTATTATTTGAACTTTAATAAAGCTATAACTTCATTTAAGCTTCTGTATTTACTTATTTGTTATTTTTGTATAATTCTCTTGTACTTCAAGATCTACATAAGATGAAGCTGTTTGGAAGGTTTAGAGTGCATCTGGACTGTGATCTGTGTAATTCTTCCTCTCCTCAATCAGGCACGAGCTGCAGTGCTGCTCTCACGAGTCATTATTACAGTTTAATGTGATCTCATGTTACGTTAAATGAGATCAAACGACTATTCGACAATGAAAGTTTTTGTTGTCGATAACGGCAACTAATCATTTAAGCACACACACACACACATTTCTAAATTCAAATCGCACTTTAATCTAAACGAAAAAGCATTAAAATAACGAAGTGATCAAAAAACCTTATTTAACCACCTCCCCAAATCTAAACATTTACCGTCACCAATGGCCCCATTTGCCATCACACAAGCATCCGTCAATGTCACCCGATGGACTAATAGCAGATTATGAACTAAAGACAATTTTAAATGTAAAAACAATGATAATCAAAATAAATAACCTTGTGTTCCCAAAATTATCATGGCAAATGTGTGTTCTTATCAAATTTGTGTTTGTATTGCGTTTTGGTAACACAGTTAATGCTGCCAAAAGAAAATAACATAAAACGAAATTGTATGTTCAAGGTGAATGTGTCTTGTATTACTTTATGATTTATTCACTTTCGTCTTTGTTTCTTTAATACAAAGATATATATTAATGAACCTGCAGAGTTGCGTTCACAATGCATGCACTAAAGTCACATCACCTCCTGAGATGATCAGAGATAATTTGCAGCATTCTTGTAGACAGTATTCTTGCAAACGGTTTTCAAATGAATGAAAAAAGAGAAAAAAAAGGAGTGGAAACAAGTAGCGGATCCTGGCATAGGCAATATAGGCAGGCACCTAGGGTGGCAATGCTCTCTGGGGCAGCATGACAATGTACCTGATCAATCGCCCCTGCAAAGAGCTTGCAAGATCGCAATTGGAGAAACGTGCCCCGAATTGTGCCATCCCACCCCTGGCTCGCGATGGGAGAGAGGTACCCCAAATCATGCCACCTCGCCCCTGCACAGAGCTTGCGATGGGAAAAGGAGACCCGAGTTGTTCCTGACAGGCTACTGAGCCTAAAAGGATCTAAATGGTTAGGAATATAGATGTTAATAATGCATTCTTACATTCTGAACAAAATTTGAAATGAAAAATTGTGTAATAGCACAAGCAGCAATTTGTACGTATTCTGCCATTTTCTTTATTTATTGACTCCATAATGGAATTGTGCAATTTAAGTTCTGTATATATAATGTACACATTAATATAATTTTCCAAATATATATATATATATATATATATATATATGCACACACTGGTGGCCAAAAGTTTGGAATAATACTTTTTTTCACCAAAGTGGCATTCAACTGATCACAATGTATAGTCAGGACATTAATAACGTGACAAATTACTATTACAATTTGAAAAAAAAAATATCAGAACTTAAACTATTTCAAAGAGTTTCATCAAACAATCCTCCATGTGCAGCAATGACAGCTTTGCAGATTCTTGGCATTTGAGCTGTCAGTTTGTCCAGATACTCAGGTGACATTTCACCCCACACTTCCTGTAGTACTTGCCATAGATGTGGCTGTCTGATCTTATTAGAGTCTAGCTGATCCCACAAAAGCTCAATGGGTTTAAGATCCACAGCACTCTTTTCCAATGATATGTTGCCCAATGTCTGTGTTTCTTTGCCCACTCTTACCTTTTCTTCTAACGTTTTTCTGTTTTCTCAAAAGTAGCGTTTACTTTACATTTCTTCCCACAAGGCCTGTACCCCTGAGTCTTCTCTTTACTGTTGTACGTGAAACTGGTGTTGAGTGGGTAGAATTCAATGAAGTTGTCAGCTGATGACATGTGAGGCATCTATTTCTCAAACTAGAGACTCTGATGTATTTATCCTCTTGTTTAGTTGTACATCTGACCTTCCACATCTCTTTCTGTCCTGGTAAGAGACAGTCGTCCTTTGTCTTTGAAGACTGTTTGTATGAAATCTTCAGTTTTTTGGCCAGCATTGCATAGCTTTCGTTCCCCAAAACAATGATTGACTGATGAGTTTCTAGAGAAAGCTGTTTTTTTTTTTTTGCCATTTTGACCTAATATTGACCTTAAGACATGCAAGTCTATTGTATACTGTGGCAACTCAAAAACGAACACAAAGGCAATGTTAGCTTCATTTAATGAACCAAATAGCTTTCAACTGTGTTTTTTGTTTTGTTTTGTTTTTTCAGGTGATATGTATTTGTGTAATTAGGGAGGTGCGAAAGTGACTAACACCTTATATCAAGGTGCGTATAATTATTAGGCAGCTTCATTACCTCAGGTAAAATGTGCCAAAAAAAGTGATTTAACAGACACTGAAAAGTCAAAAATGGTAAAATGCCTTTCAGACAGATGCAACAATCTTGAAATAGCTAAACTATTGAGGCGTGGCCACCAGACAATCAAAAGTTTTTTTGCAAATAGTCAACAGTGACGCAAATACACGGAGAAGAAATGGCACAATTTAACTGCAAAAGACTTAATTTAATGTGAAGCTACCAGGAACCCATTATCCTCCAGTGCAACCATATTCCAGAACTGCAACCTACCTGAAGTGTCAAGAAGTACAAGGTGTCAAATGCTCAGAGACATGGCCAAGGTCAAGAAGGCTGAAACACGACCACCACTGAATAAGCATCACAAGTTGAAGTGTCAAGATTGGGCAAAGAAATACCTGAAGACAGATTTTTCAAAGGTTTTATGGACAGATGAAATGAGAGTGACCTCGATGGACCAGATGGATGGGACCATGGCTGGATCACTAATGGACACAGGGCAACACTTCGAGTCAGGCGCAAGCAAGGTGAAGGAGGGGTACTGGGATGGGCTGCTATCATAAAGGATGAGGTAGTTGGACCAAAATTCAACTCCCAAACCTACTGCTAGTTTCTGGAAAGTACTTCAAGCAATGAAACAAGAAGAATTCCACAGCATTCAAGAAGGCCATGATATTATATATATATTTATGCAGAACAATGCTCCATCACATGCATCCAAGTACTCCACTGCTTGGCTAGCCAACAAGGGCCTCAAAGATGCTCAAATAATGACATCGCCCCTTCCTCATCTGACTTAAAACTTGTAAAATGTGCAATATTGTTTAAAACTTAATTTAATAATAATAAATGTCATTACAAGTTATATTATCAGCATAACCATAGCAAAGGAACCTGATCTTTTGTTCAAAGGAGTTAACTTGGTCAATAGTGCAGAATCATATATATATACACACACACACACATATATATATACATACATATAGAGAATTACTAAGTAGCCACCTCCATATTTCTTCTTTTTTCCCTCCATTTCACATTATAACTTTGTTTGAATTTTTTCAAATCCTAAATCTGTCTGTTTTGTGTCATACAGTAGGGTTTAATCATACAGTAAAAATGCTTAAAATAAGCTGATGTTGTACGCATGCACTTTTACTTTCAAGTCTGGAATCATGATTGTCTGTCACCACTAGGTGTTGCTGTTCTGTCTTCAATGGACTGCAATATGAAAAAGAGCAACCCTCAACACAATCACAATCAGTCTCAGCTTTTCTTGTCGAGTTTGAAGGAGCATACTTGCATTTAACTTTAATTACAGACATATTAAATTGGATAAAAATACTAAAAAGACTTAAACACTAAACATACAAGTAAACAAAAATATTAAGACACTTTATATGCGATTCTCCTATTGTTCTTGGCCTCATTTAGAGCTATGAGTTCTGATACATTTGATCTTAAGGGATGTGGCTAAGGCAGGAAGAGGCCCAATATTCCAAATAATGTGTCTCTCATCACCTCAATCAATTCTGTGGAGAGGGGCGAGTTGCCTCTTTTTGTGGATGTGTAGATGAGAGAGTGCAAATTTGTGCAAGTGTTGATTGTTCCTGAGTTGGCTCAATGAAGGTCCATTGGACCTTTCATGCCTCATGAACATATGCGTTTCACACCAGGCACCAACTACAGACACCCAATTGGGTTTTCCATTAATCATTGTACTGTGATGCACATTTTGATCATTACAATTAACATCTGATCTGGGTCAAAAATAAACCAGGGCTTGGTGCAAAAAGGCCACCGGAGATGAGGAAAAATGGCTAAATTTTTACTTTCATTTGGGCATTGTTTCCACTCAGCTGTCATTTGCTGCTACTGTCAAGCAACTGTTTGATGCAGAACACAAAAGCACTTAGCAGAGAGATCGACAGGCAGGATTTTGACCAATAGTTGCTGCAAGCCTCTTATAATCGACCAATTGATGTGCGAGAAGGCGGGACTTACAAAGAGGGGTTAAAGCAATGCAAATATGCGTGCACACACAATTAAGTTTTAGACCAGATGCACGTCATAATGCAACTCAAGCCGAATCCCGGACATTTTCACAAATTTAGAAATCCCGGCCGAGGTTGTATGGTCACCCTATAATAGCCATAATTGCTTGGACTTTTAAATATTTGACTCTTTTCAATTATTTGACAATGATAAATAACAAGTGCATGTAATACAGATATATTTTGAGAGATTTAGGGTGACTAATAGTGAGAGATGTTTAAGGGTGCCTAGATAACTGATGGCTCTTTATGTTTTATCTTGTTTATATATGTAATTATATATGTACATACATACATACATTCAGTGCTTGGGCCCTAATAATCCTTAGAACAATAGGGCCTTTTCACATTCAGTGCTTATAGGCTCTAATAATAATAATAATCCTTAGAAGAACAATAAGGCCTCCGCACTTTCAGTGATTGGGTCCTAATTGATCTTCTAATAATTATTATTATTAGAACTACTCTGTAGTGCCCCCTGTAAAAGGGGCATTTAAGGGAATTTCTGTAGCACCCCCTTTATCACCTACAGTCACCAAAATTGATACATATTTAGTTATCATCAAACCGCAGGGTTTTTCCTGCATGGAGAATTACTAGGCAGCCGCCTCAGTCAAATTTCGTGCCGCCTCCGGCTGTCTACAAAACTCTGGTGGGTGTCTTCATTGAAAACACTAACAAGCATTGCACTTGGTGGATTGTCATTTGTAACTGCAAATCTCAGCAATAATAATAATTAAAAAAAAATTGTTGTCGAATAGCCGCTTGATGTCATTTAACGTAACTTGAGATCATATAAAACTATAATGATAACACGTGAGATGAGAGAAGCGCTGCAGCTCGAGTTTCTGATAGTAACACAGATCACAGCTTGGCGATATATCTTTATTTCATCCTTAATTAAAGTTCATATAATATGGGAGCGTGACATGTACTTACCGTGACATGTACTTAGTAACAAGTGTTACTACACAAAACAAACGTTTCATCACAAAATGAAACAAAATGGCGCCCAGCTTCCTCAGACAGTCAAGAGTATATTTAGTGAGACAAGTTCACTTGGGGACCACATGAGAAACACCAAATGGCTTACTCGCAATGTTTTTATGAAGGTCATTGCTTGCTGTGGACATGTAAATACTTTGCGGTCATACTTAGTATCTATTCTCAGTTTGGCCGGAAACATCAGTGCAAAACCGATCTTCTGTTGATGTAAGAGATTCTTGGATTCCTTGAATCTATCACGTTTCTCTCGTCAAATTCGCAAAGTCTGGGAAAAAGAAAATGTTGTGGTTCTTCCAAGAAAGCTTTCCTTTACCCCTCGCCTTAAGCAACACAAAATCTTTATCAGATAATCACAGAAATTTGGCCAGAATTGATCAGGGCCTGTCTCCATCAGCGAACCTCTGAGCCAGGACTCTGTGAGCTTGCTCGATTTCCACCTTATGGCCTGTTGTTTCGAGCAGACTCGGGAAGAGCTCATCTAGGAATTTCACCATATCTCTGCCTTTCTCATGCTCAGGAATTTCAATAATTTGGGCATTGTTTCATCGATTACGATTCTCCAAATCCTCCAGTTTTTCCAAAACGCATTCCAAATCCACCTTGGTCATTAACAGATTAGCAGCTAATTCTCTTTCTGATGACTCCAGATAATCGATCCGTCTCTCAACGTCCGACAATCTTGTAAACAACTCTACAATGATTTTCGTCAGCATTGCCAACACATTCATCAATTCACTCACCATTTCTTTCAGTTCACCATCCGAATTGAGTCCTGGTCTTTCAGTCTGTTGCTCCGGGGAATCATCCCATGCACGTATGTGTCTTTTAATATCTCATGACTCCCATTTTGGATTGTTTGAAAAATCCTGGCTCTGGAATTTGAAATATTTCCTAAGGATTTCATGTGACAGGTACCAAATATGGGTGACATCATGCCAAGACATTGATGATGCTAAACAGATTACATGATGTGGCTATTGTGGGTCACAGGAAGGAAGTGTGGCTCGTTTAACAGACTTTGGAATAACCCTCTTATGTTTACCTGAATGGCTTTTAGAATAATGTCAAGACAGTGCAGATGTAAAATTCTGAAGGGATTCTTGATATCTTAAATAGTGTTGCCATGGCAGCATATTAAATGCCATCATTCCTTTTTATATGTATTCACATTTTTTTGAGGTACTTGGCGAGCTTGAATTTTCATATTTTGCACACACATCAGAGTTGTAGGCCATTAGGCCTGGGCAAAAGTTAACACATTGGAGTGGCTAGGGAGCTCTGTAGCACCACATTTTGACAAAAGTGGTGGGGTCTGTCTCTTCTATGGTCAACAACCTTGCTACATATATTGTTCTCATCAAGCCGGACAACTTTCAAAATAACAGTCATTAGCTCCGCCCAACAGGAAGTCTGCCATTTTGGATTGAATGTGCAGTTTTTGAATATTGCAGGCCCTGAACTTTTGAATACTCCTCCTAAGGGATTTATGTGGCTGTCACCAAATTTAGGCAACATTATGCCAAGACATTGAAGATGCTAAATTGTGAACGGATTTTTGATATATCGAACGGTGTTGCCATGGCAAGGCATTAAATGAATGGCAAAAAAGAAGTGTCTCATATCTAGTATGTGCATTGTGTGATTCAGAGCAAAATTGAGATGTGTGTTTGGTCTAGTGCAAGGATCGCTGAAAATGTCTCTTAGAAATTTTGGGCATTTTTTTGGGCAGAAATATAGTATGCACGCAGACCATTGAAAATGTGTCGAATTCTTTCAAGAGCTGGACCAAGAGAGAGGAAACGTGTGTTGCCGTGCTGCAGTAATTTCTGATAGTCCAGCTGCACAAAAGCGATTACGTTGCATATGACAGCTTCAGATTTGGTGCGGGCAAAAGAAAATTTCGGATCATACAATTTCTTGACCAATTTTGCAGTGCAGTCAGCAACTGAAAACAATGGCCATGCACAACAGAATGATATGCAAAAAGTCCTTCACTTGCATGCACCTTGTCAGTTTCTTTGCATCACAAAAACAAATTGCACACTTACTTTTTAGCAGCATCCACATGCATTTTTGTATGAACATGCTGCGTGATGTCAGTGCGGCCTCTATGGGCTCTTTCAAACTGACTCTTTTAATCATCTATTGATATGGGATTGGGATTGGAAAGTTTAATACAATCGTGTACTTCATATAACATGGTGTGATTTTATTGGTTTTACAAGCCGTTTCCTTGGCTAACTTTGATTAGAATACTCACGTGACTGAGAAAGCCGCATAGGTGATTTTAGTGGAAAATGTTTTCAGAATAAGTCGGGACACTTGAAAAAGTGCTTAAATACGGGACTGTCTTGTCTCGGGAAAAACAGGAAGTCTGTCCTCCCTATAGTGTCTTAAGTTCTCTTTCCAGTGCCTTAACTGGCAATTCAAATACAGTAATTTATATACTTTGGTGAGTGTATTTATATAAATGAGAAAAAGATGAACATCTGTATAAGAAATAATACACCCTCTTTTTAAGTTACTGTGGTTCACACACCTGTGTCGATGGGCACACTGTCCTCTAGCTGTCTTGAAATAGAAGTATAAAAAAGCAGCAGCATACCCAGCTGGTGAATTCAAGACTCACCACAGACCTTCAGACAGTCCTGCTGCCAGCGTCTGAATCTCTTCACACAGAACACCACACACACATGCATATTTGATCATTCAACCTTAGGAAAAGCATAGCAAAATTATTTCAAAAGACCATAGAAAACATATTTTAAGGAGAGCTTTAATGGTAACTTACCATTAGAAATATTCAACAATCCCTTCATAAACAGGGAAGCATTCATGGACAAAATCAAACATTAAAACACTTTCTTGAATACATTAATTTCAGACGCCAAGTGCAAGTACCATTGTGCATGCCAAGCGATTGCCAAACTGCATGAAAAATGAACAAGCACCAATGTGCCTGACTGAAACTATTCTGATGCATCAGGGGCAAATATGAGCAAAGCCAAACTTGCTGTGCAACACTGATTTTAAAACCAGTATGACATACTAAAGCATATAAAAATAAAGGTCAAGACTTTCACCTACTGTTGCACTTGTGTACATGGTAGTGTGACAATAAAGTGATTTGATAAATGTACAGATGAACTCCCCAAATCTATTACAACATCCGGATATTTTGTTCAAGGTAACATTTAAATGTAAAAGCTGTACTAACTTCAATACGGTCTGTCTACACTGTTGGACTGCCCTCTGTTGGTAATCTCCTTTAAAACGCTTCACTTGAGCGAGAGTACTGTTTTAGTGAGTTTCAGAATAGCTGTGCCTAGGCCGCAGTCTGCAGAAAACCACAGCCATGTTTATATTCAGTACATAAGCATAATTGTGTGTGAGTGTGGCATTGTTTTCTAATAAAGTTAATATTGAGTAGTTAACTTTTTAGACACAATATGACCGTTATTTTGTCTTTTTCCTCCGCTAACGAAATAAGCCCCAACTTCCAAACGAAGTCATAGTATGATCAACGTCTGTGGCGCCTATCAACACAGACAGAACGCAGCGAAAATGTTAAAGGTATAGTTCACCAAAAAAAAAATTCTAATCATTTACTCACCCTCGTGGCATCACAGATGTTTACAACTGACTTTCTTCTGCTGAACACAAACAAAGATTGAAAGATCTCTGTTGGTCCGTTCAATGCAAATGAATGGTGACAAGACCTTTTAAGCTCCAAAAAGCATATAATGTCAGCATAAAAGTAATCCCTATGACTCCAGTGGTTAAATTCATGTTTGCAGAAGCAATATGAGAAATTCATTTTTTATTTTACTGTAAGTGTCCACTTTCACCTTCCCTCCCAGGCACTCTCTTCTCTCCTAAGAGTTGTTCTTTGTTTTTGGTGAGTTGCATTCTTTGTGCATATCGCCTCTTACTGGGCAGGGAGAATTTATTGTATAAAATGACTGCAACTTAATCTGTTTCTCACCCACACCTATCATATCTCTTCTGAAAACATGGATTTGACCATTGGAGTGTTTTATGCTGCCTTCATGTGCTTTTTGGAGCTTCATAGTTTTGGCCACCATTCACTTGCATTGAAAGGTCCAACAAAAATCTTTGTGTTTAGCAGAAGAAAGTCATAAACATCGGAGTAAATTATTAGAGAATTTTCATTTTTGGGAAAACAATTTCTTTATGTGATAGTTCCCCTAAAAATTAACCTCAATGAAAACATTTTCAACATAACATATTTTGTGTTCCTTTTTATTATTTTCCAATTATATTTTTATTGCCAGTATTTTTTATATTACAAAAAGTTTTTTTTTTTTTAAAACATGCATGCAAGTCATATCATGGAGTTTGCTTATGGTTACACCTTTCACAATCTGAATTAAACATGCTATAAAATGGCCAAATTAACTGATATTTTTAAAGGATTTACTGACTTTGACTCATAAAAAATATGTCTACAGTATGTCTGTAAATTTGGTATATATTTTAATTCAAAATATAACATTTGTAATGCAATGTGACTATTCATGCCCAGATAAATAGATGCGCGTACATGCAACAAATTTAATAAGGCGTGGCACACGAAAGGCTCTTCTCCAAAGCTCTTTGACATTTAGGCAGAGCCCAAGGCAAAACTGCCACAGTCCTGGCATTGACAGACACTTTCCCATCCAGATCGGTCCACAGACAAACTAGAGCCAGAGAATGATCAAGAGAAGAAAGAGGTCAGGAGGAAAAGAAAAACAGGTTGTTCTGCATGCTTCTCCGATGGGCTTGCTGGGTGTCTATTTATTTAGTCTATGGAGGTGATTGGAATTGAGCAATGGCCACTGCCAATTTTCTCCACACTGAGAAAATATTCATATGGACAGCTGGAATCAAGAGAGCAGAGTCAAACAGACTCAGGGCCAACAGATACAAGACTCTGCTCATATGAAACACATTTACAGATTGAAAATCCCAACCAAAGGTTCCTACATCCCTCTAGCCTTCATTAAAATATGGTGGATAACTGAAGGAGCATGTTTGTAACATCCTCCCTTCAGTGGTCCAATTTAGCTATTCTAGATTCTCATTTCAGACCAAATTGTGAATGGTGGCTAGTGATGTTCCAAAGAGATAAATTCACAACATAACACTTCATCTAGAATATGTAAGACTGATGGCACTGCTAAAAACCACTGAAGGGTTAAATAATTATCAGCACTTGTGCTCTCTGGAAGAAAATTACCCTCCTAATCCCTAATAGAGCCACAAAGTCGATAATATTAAAACATAAAATTTACAACAACAAAAAAGTTAATTACAAGAGATTTATTCAGTAAAAACAAATCCAATGACTACAGTAAATTAGCCCACCACAACATGTGAAAATTAACATTCAGAGAGATTATAATCCAGAACATTTGGCATTGTTTTTTTTAACCACACACACACACGTTAAAAGTCTGTCCAACTACACAGGGCTGCATTTCACAAAAGAATTGCAACTTAAGTTGATCATTGGCACCAGTGATTTCTACGATCTACTTAGGCTTTCAATGCTTTTGGGAAACACAGCCCAGCTCATTTCAAACAACGCAATCTCATGCCAAGATATTAATCAATGAACAAGCAAACGGAGACAAACTTGTTGGTAAAATCTATTCTATTCTGTTGCAGTAACCAATGAACTATCTTGTTCTAAATAAGCTAGCTGTGGTTTTCAACATCTAATTGTAGTGCTAAAACGAAATACATATTCAAATTATATTGCACAACATGGGAAACACTACATTTAACACTCCTGCACTCATTTACAGTGTATGGGGTAAACAGCTGGGGGTGGGGAGGTTGGGAAATGCCACCCAGAGAGCTCAGAGGAAGCAATTGAGCTTCTAGGCCTCACACAAAGATGTTGGGCCACCCACTTGCAGGCCGATTTTGTTTATTTTCATTCTTTGGGATAAACTGTTTGATGAGAGCTTTTTATTGGACCTTTAATTTGTCATGTGTCAGCTCCTGCCTGCATGGTTGTGGCTTGTGTATAGTGGAGGTTTGGGGGTCAAGGCTGGTGGTGGTATGAGGCAGAGCTCGCAGGTCAGACCACCTCCTCTAACTGTCCACTTTGACGTCATTAGGGTAAAAATGGAGACATGAAAAACGTTAAACTGTATGGAAATACTAAATCCATTCCAAATGCACATAAATGAGATACATGGGTTGGATGCTTAATGAAGATGGCCTTGAAAACCAGGACACAAATCAAAATTTGTTTTAAGAAAAGATCCAAGATGAAGGAGCCTTTATTTAGAAAACAAAATACATTAAAACTTACACAAAACACAGATATGTCTTCAGCTAGATAAGATTATTAAAAGAACAAAGTGAAATTGCTTCTGTTTTTAAAGAGATTTATTTGCCATTGGTCTCAGCTGGATCTCATCTTAGATTAGTTTGGATGACATCCTGACCCTCTGTTCCGCTTCAATAGCTGATCTCAAAGCCTGGTAAGACTCTACAACAAGAACAAAAACAATTTCAGTGCTCAGTAGGAAATGGCAGGCTTTGAGACCTTTTCAAACCACACAATGTCACTTTAACCAGCGCAGAAGCTCCCCCAAGTTATTATATAAACTGAGGAGTGTATGGGGGAGGGGATCCAGATGTGACTGATGTAGCTAAATGTTAAAGGGATGGTTCACCTAAAAATTTTAATTATCTTATAACTTTACTCACCCTCATACCATTCCATGAGTGTATGACTTTCATCTACAGAACACAAATGAAGATTTGTAGACGAACATATCAGCCATGTAGGTCCACACAATGTAAGTGAAGGGTGGCCAGAACTCAAAAGGTCTAAATATTGCTTAAAAAGGCATCATATAAGTAATCCAAACAACTCCTGAAGACATTGGATCGCTTCACTGGTTTAATCAATGACAGACTAAAATGTAACTCCTTTCACATCTTGCCATTGCATTCTCTAGGCACGATTATGATATCAAGCTCAATTACACTTCCAAGTGCTTGACTCATGTGCATAGCGCTAGATGGCACTATAAGAAGCTTGAAATAATGATTGCTAAGAGACTGTTGCCAAGATTACTGGTAAAATGAGGTTACATTTTGGTCTGTTCTCACACAAAACCAACTGGATCGCTTCAGAAGACATTGATTAAAACCACTGGAGTATTATGGATTACTTTTATGATGTCAATGTCATATTTGGACATTCTGAGTTCTGGCCACCCTTCACTTGCATTGTATAGAGCTGAAATATTATTCTACAAATCTTAATTTGTGTTGTGCTGAAGTCGTACACATCTGGGATGGCATGATTGTGAGTAAATGATGAGCACATTTACATTTTTGGGTGAACAATCTCTTTAAATGTCCTCAGAGCATACAGCACCTGCACACAACCTTAACAACAAATATCAGATGCAACTGAACCGAGTGTTCTTTAAAAAGGTTCTAAATGTAGGTGTCAATCAACTGATCCATTCATCAACTTCCAAGGAATGCAATAAAAAGTGCTGTGCAGATTCAAAGTCAATATGTACTGTGATTGGTTGTAAAGCTCACAAATTACATGCATTGAATCACTTAAGTGTGAAAGGTGCTGTAAGTTCAGGAATTTATTAAATGTAAAATATGAAATGAGAATTAACCAATTTTACCTGCAGTGCATCCGGAAAGTATTCACAGCGCTTTTTCCACATTTTGTTATGTTACAGCCTTATTCCAAAATGGATTACATTCATTATTTTCCTCAAAATTCAACAAACAATACCCCATAATGACAATGTGAAAGAAATTTGTTTGAAATCTTTGCAAATATATAAAACTTAAAAAATAAAAAAACAGCCTTTGCTCAATACTTTGTTGAAGCTCCTTTGGCACCAATTACAGCCTCAAGTCTTTTGAGTATGATGCTACAAGCTTGGCACACCAAGTTTTGGGCAGTTTCTCCCAAGCTCCATCAGGTTGGATGGGGACCGTCGGTGCGCAGCCATTTTCAGATCTCTCCAGAGATGTTCAATCGGGTTCAAGTCTGGGCTCTGGCTGGGCCACTCAAGGACATTTCACAGAGTTGTCCCATAGCCACTCCTTTGTTACCTTTGATGTGTCCTTAGGGTCGTTGTCCTGTTGTAAGCTGAACCGTCGCCCCAGTCTGAGGTCCAGAGTGCTCTTCAGCAGGTTTTCATCAAGGATGTCTCTGTACATTGCTGCATTCATCTTTCCTTCCGATTCTGACTAAGCTCCCATTTCCTGCTGCTGAAAAAACTTCCCACAGCTTGATGCTGCCACCACCATGCTTCACTGTAGGGATGGTATTGGCCAGGTGATGAGTGGTGCCTGGTTTCCTCCAGACATGACACATGCCATTCAGGCCAAAGAGTTCAATCTTTGTTTCATCAGACCAGAGAATTTTATTTCTCATGGTCTGAGAGTCCTT
Source organism: Xyrauchen texanus (assembly GCF_025860055.1). Taxonomy (NCBI): domain Eukaryota; kingdom Metazoa; phylum Chordata; class Actinopteri; order Cypriniformes; family Catostomidae; genus Xyrauchen; species Xyrauchen texanus. The sequence continues at coordinate 18,648,289 of NC_068281.1, forward strand.
CAGGTGCCTTTTACTGAGGAGTGGCTTCCGTCTGGCCACTCTACCAGACAGGCCTGATTTGTGGAGTGCTGCAGAGATGGTTGTTTGGCTGGGAGGCCAGCTCTAGGAAGAGTACTGGTGGTTCCAAACTTCTACTATTTACAGATGGAGGCCACTGTGCTCATTGGGACGATCAATGCTGCGGAAATTTTTCTGTACAATTCCCAAGATCTGTGCCTCGAAACAAACCTGTCTCAGAGGTCTACAGACAATTCCTTGGACTTCATGGCTTGCTTTGTGCTCTGACATGCACTGTTAACTGTGGGACCTTATATAGAGAGGTGTGTGCCTTTCCAAATCAACTGAATTTACCACAGGTGGACTCTAGTTAAGTTGTAGAAACATCTCAAGGATGATCAGTGGAAACAGGATGCAGGTGAGGTCAATTTTGAGCGTCATGGCAAAGGTTGTGAATACTTGTATACATGTGATTTCATTTTTATTTTTTTATAAATTTGCAAAGATTAAAAAAAATAAAAAATAAAAACTGCTTTCACGTTGTCATTATGGGGTATTGTTTGTAGAATTTTCAGGAAAATAATGAATTTAATCCATTTTGGAATAAGGCTGTAACATAACAAAATGTGGAAAAAGTGAAGTGCTGTGAATACTTTCCAGATGCACTGTATAAAAGACACCTTCAAATTGCTGTAGGTTTGCCTGTGAATTTCCCCTTAGGATTAATAAAATAGGAATATCCATGCCTCTTTGAATTAAATGAAGTACCTTGCAGTTTCTTCATGAATGCATCAATCTCTGGTAAATTTGCCACAATATCAAATGAGGGACATTCCATAGACCTGGCAACCTCACTGCACCCCTGGAAAAGACATGAAAGAGGGAATACAATCCTTTTACTCAAATATGAATAACAGTAAGAGGTATTTGGGAACTAAAATGAATGACACCTTTCTTTAGCATTGTATTCAAGTGAATGGGACATTTAGATTTTTTGCTTCAACTTGTTATTGAGTGATTTTAAAAGAACAGTTCACCCAAACAAAGAAAAATCTCTCATCATTTACTTACCTTTAAGCCATGCCAGATGTGTATGACTGTCTGTCTTCAGCAGAACAAAGTGAAAAGCCTCATCTGCATAGATATTCATATGTAGATTCATTATTAGCAGCTGTTTCTATGGACCGCAATACTGTTTCCATTCAAATGCAGCTTATGAAATGGTCTGAGCAAGGAGTTCCTTCTGAGGCATCTCCTCAACTTACACACTTGCATTCTAACAGCTCTTGTTGACTGTTCCAAGATGGAGCCACAGTTGATGTATCCAAACCAGCCGAATGAAGTATCCATGTATGAATATTTATGCTTCCCTGTTGTAAACACTACACTTCCATATTTTTTTGCATTTCATGCACCAGTTCTTGCATTACATTTTTAAATATTGAATCTATTCCTTACACACCTAGCATTTTGCTTAAGACATATAAAGTAATCCACTGGAGTAGTATGGATTACTTTCATAAAGGCTACATGTGCTTTTTGGAGCTTCAGAAATTTGCCATTTTTTGGACCTATAAAGCTGAAATATTCTTCCAAAAATCTTTATGTTCAGCAGAAGAAAGGCAGTCATACACATCTGGGATGGCATGAGGGTGAGTGAATGATGAGAGAATTTTCACTTTTGGGTGAACTGCTCCTTTATGGTTTGAAACAAAGCCCCACATAAAAGGCCAGATGTGTGTGTGTGTGTGTGTGTGTGTGTGTATAAGATAGACCTAAGAAAATTCTGAAGGTTACAAACCCCAAGTTCCTCATGAAACCTCTCCTCCATTTCAGACACTTGGGATATGGCTTCAAATGCTGGGAGAACAGGCTCCTGAAAAATGATCAAGCATGTGTTACGTTAATACATTTTATTGTTAACATTGAATACTAATTATTAAATCTGAATTGTATAACTCACCTCCAGTGAGGAGTCTTCTTCCTCCACAGAAAGCTCCAGGCTTGTGCCATTCTCCAATGAAGCACCCTTAGACATTCCATTCAGTTCTTTTACTCTGTCAGAAACACACAAATCTGACTGTAAAACCCAAGCAAACCACCAGAGGGCCTGCTCAGACAATCAGAATCTAAAGGATCTGCACTGTTCATCCTGCGTTTGCCTTCAGAGAAAACCATTCTTCAAATTAAGGTACAGCTAAATCAAAATGACTAAACTTTTGTTCAAGTAAAGGGAGTTTAAAAAAAAAGTATTAGTTTATACCGGTTTGCATAACGTAGTGTGTTTAGAGTGTATTCACAAGAGCCCATGCCTGGTGAGATCATTGCAATCTGAAACAGACCAAACCAGAATTCTAATGTTACAATAAATGACAGTAGAAAATGCATACCATAATTAAAAGTGTAATGCCACCCACATGAAAAACTAATATATATATATATTAGTTTAAGAAAAAAGGCACACTTACCATACAGGTTCTGGAGTTCTCTCCAATGAAAGAGTCTCGAAGCACCTGGGTGAGTTTGCTCATCCTGAACGGGATGTGCTCGCTGTTCTGACCAAGAGACCGGATACATTCCTGAAGAGTCAGGGATGAAGCAAGACAACAATTTTAAGTTTCATAGCTACCAAATAAAATCTGTACGTAAGAACTGTAAACAAACTGGGTACAAATTACTTTCATATAATTATGCAGTAATTTCGTCATCATCAGCATTTAAACACTATGTACCAAACAGGACAAATTCACCCAATTTAAAAGTATTTGCTACCTCATTTTGGTTGAAAACCACCAAATATTTTGACTTTTCCAGTAGTTAATTATTAGAGTAAGAGGATTTTTAAAAATCATTTGATATAGATTGCACTCAAAAGAGCAGAGCATGATAACAATTAATTATATTTACAATGGAATTTTTCATGATTAAGATTTTATTTATTTCCATGACTTTTCCAGGTCTGAAAAACAATTTTAAAAGTGGCAATTTTTTTCCACACAATGAAAAAGTTTGTGCATTAACCAAACAAACAACATTGTTATGCAGAAAGGACCCATTTGGACCAACAGACTGCACCTTCAATGCCAGCAGGCTGCGGTTGATCTCTGCCGTCTCCACTATGGTGCTCCGGTCGTTACTACTGACATCAGTGCCACGCTCATTCCCAGCAAGGTCCACCAGAGAGAACTTCCCATGGAGAAAATGTCGCCGCCTCAAGACTACTTGCAAGACCGCATGTGAACGTGATGAGCTGGCATTGGCAAACGTCTGGCCAGACGTTCTGGTACAGAGTGAAAAAAATTATTCAACATTGCAAATGCATATGACCATGAGAAAGCATGAGAAAATTGATCCAAAAAGAGACATTGACTTGGATGCAAGTAATATCTCAAAGCACATCGTCACAGGCACTTTACGCATTCTGCTTATAATGAAAAAACAAAAACACTTGTTCGTTCATTCATTCACTGCATAGTTCATACATTCTGTTCACTATGAGGAAATGTGTGTATACTACACACAGCTACAGACAATGATGCACAGTTTATATGACATTACAAATTAAAAATCTTATTTCAAATCGCATATGTGGTTTGGAGCAGGTTTGAAAACATAGGAATTGAATGTGTTATTTTACGGTTCAGACTACAAACAAACAAACAGCAAAAATGCTATTCTATTTTTAGGCATATCTATCTAATTAAGTTAATGTATACCTGCATGCACTTCCCCGCTCAATCATCTTGATGACATCATCAACAGATGATACGGGCACCTCCTGCAGGCCAACAACATTGACCTGCTGTTTTTCATCCTCCAAAACACGCAACATTTCTTTCTTATTCAGCAAGTCAAACACCTGCACAGGGCACAAAACCGCTCACAATAATGTCGAGCAAGATCTCCCATGCTCACATCTAAAAGCAGATCAGTGTAAAATCAAATCATCATACAACACTTGATTAATTGAGCATAGTAATACCATTAATCATTTGGAACATTTAGGTTTATTTACTCTTAAATGAGAGAGGAACAATAACTTAAACATCCTCCTTTGATAAGACATCACAGAAATGTTTTGGAAACCTGTAACACAATATGTCCAAACCTTGCCATTGTAGATTTCAAAAAAGCTGACATAGGGGCAAAGGTCCATATCAGCATATCGCTTTTGCCTCAGGAGAGTAAATACATCCTGTGCTGTGAGGTATGCAGACAGATTAATACATGAGTGAACAAGAATAAATATATGAGACCAATAAGTAAATTTAATAATTCCAGTCACCTGCAAGGGCATAGATCCCTTTAGAGCTGTTTTGACTCTTTCCAGCAAAGTCTCCACCCATTGTCTGTCAACAATGCCGCAGTTGAAAAACATGAAAACTAAAATTTTATCAAAGCAGTTTAATTATTTTCTTTGAATTGCCAGTAAAGGAAAATGACTTACATGGGTCTTTCCACTGCCTGTTTGGCCATATGCAAAGCACGTTGCCATACCACCATCGAAAACGGTCTTAACCAGAGGTTTAGCAGTGAACCTTAAAATACACAAGACATTGTTTAATGCAGATTATTAGACAGCTCAATTCTGATTGGTCAATGGCGCCATCCAGCATTCATATATTGCTCTGTAAGTGTTGCACATCCGGGGATTAAGACATATCAGACCGCTCATCCGGATTCTGCGAGCCATCTCTCCTGCTTCTTGGATTACGGGGCGATCTCTACAAGTAAGCTAATAAAATAATTTCAACTCAAATCAATATTTCATGTGCTTCTGATTCATTTGGCAAGTAGACTTAATAGCTGAATAATGAGTCCGGCTCTCACTTTAACAAAGTAAACACCAACAGAACCCGGAGGTTGTTTCCAACGGTTGAGCTATTTCTTTCTTCACAAATAACACAATTTCAATGCAAATCAACATTTTATGTCGATTTATTTACGTGGTCAGTAGCCATGTAATGTGCGGGATAAATGTACAGTGAGCCAGTTGTTGTCGCAAAATAAACCCCTTCAGGTTGATACAAGGCCCCTCCGCTTCATTTCAGGGTTTATTGTGCGATACAACCAGCTGACTGTACATTATCCCGCCTATTACACGGTTTTGATATACTCCATTTTGATTGGTCAATGGCATCATCTAGCTGTCTGATATTTCTGAGTAACAACCGCCCCCGCACATATCAGATCGCTCATCCGGGTATTGAGTCAACTTTCCTGCTTCTCAGATCACTGTGCAGTCTCTACAAGCTAATAAAATATATTTAAAATCGAATCAAATGTTTCATGTCAATTTACTAATTTGGCAAGTCGTTTTGTAATAAGATAACAAGAGGTGGAATTCAGCTGTTTACAGATTTATTAATTATAATATCAGTTACATAATTTCAACGTAAATCAATATTCAATGTCTATTTATTTAGTTAGTAGCCATGTTGTAAGTGTAATAATCTGCTTTGCGTCAGGGTCCAGATAACGTAAAGTTGCATGTATTTGAAGATATATAAATATACACACTGTGGTGTAAAACATTGAGTCCATTTGCCAAAGTGCTTCTATTTTGCATTTCTTTAATAAATATTTTTTTTTCCATTGCAAATTTTATTAACAGCATAGCAATTTCAGTGGAAAAGGTGAACTGAAAATGTACCATGAATACCAAAATGTATTTGGTATGCATTAGGTTTGCCCCCTTTTTGCTTTAATGACAGAATGCACTCAAGCTAGCATGGACTTCCCATGCAAAAACATGAAATGCAAAACAATGTTATGATTTAAGAATGCTCCAAAGAGCATCTTATGTGCTTCAATGGAGCAAGGAAATCTGACCTTGATCAAGTCAGCTACAGACAATGCAGAATTAAAGCAAGGCCAGTCATTTATATATACAGTTGCAGTCAGAAATTTACATTCCCTGTCTTAGGACAGTTAGAATCACTACTTTATTTTAAGAATGTGAAATGTCACAATAACTGTAGAGAGAATTATTTATTTCAGCTTTTATTTCTTCACATTCACAGTGGGTCAGAAGTTTACATACACTTTGTTAGTATTTGTTAGCATTGCCTTCAAACGTCAAACACTTTGGGTAGCCTTCCACAAGCTTCTCACAATAAGTTGCTGGAATTTTGGCCCATTCCTCCAGACAGAACTGGAGTAACGGAGTCAGGTTTGTAGGCCTCCTTGATCGCACATGCTTTCAGTTCTACACAACTTTGGAGGTATGCTTCCAAATTGACAATTTGGAAGACCCATTTGCGACTGAGCATGAACTTTCTGGCTGATGTCTTGAGATGTTGCTTCAATATATACACATAATTTTCCTTCCTCGTGATGCCATCTATTTTGTGAAGTGCACCAGTCCCGCTTGCAGCAAAGCACCCCAAAACACGATGCTGCCACCCCCATGCTTCACAATTGGGATGGTGTTCTTTGGCATACATAATGATGGTCATTATAGCCAAACGGTTCAATTTGTGTTTCATCGGACCAAAGGACATTTCTACAAATAGTAAGATCTTTGTCCCAAAGTGCACTTGCAAACTGTAGTCTGGCTTTTTTATGACGTTTAGAAGCAGTGGCAACTTCCTTGCAGAACAGCCTTTCAGGTTATGTCGATAAAGGGCTCGTTTTACTATGGATATAGATACTTGTCTACCGGTTTCCTCCAGCATCTTCACAATGTCCTTTGCTGTTGTTCTGGTGATGAAGTCATTAAAATTTTTTTAATGATTTTTAAAATTTATGAAATATTCCTTAAAATGTTTGAAAATGTTTAAAATTTTTAAACATAGTTTGGTGCAAAAAGTGCAAATCAATCCCAGAACAACAGCAAAGGACATTGTGAAGATGCTGGAGGAAACCGGTAGACAAGTATCTATATCTCTAGGAGGCAGAATGTGTCTCCTTCCTGAGCGGTATGATGGCTGCGTGGTCCCATGGGGTTTACACTTGTGTTCTATTGTTTGTACAGATGAATGTGGTACCTTCAGGCCTTTGGAAATTGCACAAGGATGAACCAGACTTGTGGAGGTCCAAACATTTTTCTTGGCTGATTTTGTTTGATTTTCTCATGATGTCAAGCAAAGAGGCACTGAATTTTAAGGTAGGCCTTAAAATACATCCACAGGTACACCTCCAATCAGAAGATAATTGGCTAATTGTCTAAAGGCTTGACACCATTTTCAGGAATCTTCCAAGCTGTTTAAAGGCAGATTTAAGTGTATGTAAACTTCTGACCCACTGGAATTGTGATAGTCAATTAAAAGTGAAACAATCTGTCTGTAAACAATTGTTGGAAAAATGACTTGTTTCATGATCAAAGTTGATGTCCTAAACGACTTGCCATATCTATAGTTTGCTAATATGAAATCTCTGGAGTGGTTAAAAATTTTTTAATGACTTCATCATAAATGTATGTAAACTCATGACTTCAACTGTATACATGCATGTATAGAACTGTAATAAATACCAAATGAAACTAGATATATGAAGTTACCTATAAACCAAGTCATTGGTGGCATCTTCATCGAACGAGTAATCAAAATGGAAAGTCTGATTCTCTAGGTACTTGGTCAGGTCCACTTTCTGCTTGGGCTCATGCAAGAGTAAGGCTCCATTACCAGGGATTGTGACCACATCAATCTCTTTCTTGGCCAGCTCTGAGCACAATCACTCAGTGAAATGAGACACACAAAAAACAATTCTATTCAATCATGAAACAATTGGAAAGGCTGTTTCAACTACCTACCTTTTTTATTCAGAGGACGTTTGCGAACACAGACACAAATTCTGTGAGGTTTGACCTACAAGATGCACCTTGGGTTAGAATATGATAACATTACATACTTTGTTATTTTTAATTACAATTTTCAGAACTGTATGCTAATGAACTCACAGGATAAGACAAAGACATGGGCACTTTCTCCACGGTCTCTCTATATTCCTCAATCATCTGGTAAAACTGCTTATTAGGGCGACTTGTATCTCCAAACTAGCAATAAGACAGCAATTGAAAAAAAGAAAAAACAAACAAAACAACAATTATAGCATTGTGTAATTTCACATTTTCAAGATAAATAACTGTGATTATTATACATTCAAAAGTATAAAGTATTAGAAAATACATTTTCTAATGTGCTATCTAGCGGACGTTTGTTCAGGAAAACACTGTCATCTCAGTGTTTTCCCGAACAAACGGCCGCTAGATAGCACCATTAGCTTGTGCAGTACTAACTGAAGTGGTCAACACAGAATGTATTTTAGACGGATATGGCACGCAGGGCTACATCACGATTTCAATCTCAATTCCATAATTCCAAAAAGTCATGTCCATTTTTATCTGTAACTCATCATTTCACGTTCTAAACACTGTATCTGCAGGGTTTTGCGTCTGCACTGTATCTGCAGGGTTTTACGATTATACATAGAAGCAGTTTGATATACTGACAATGAGTACGCAATTTCACTGCAAATATCACATCAGTAAAGCGGTAATTGCATCTTAACAACAGCTATTTTTAACCTGATGGCAATGTTAACAAAGATTCAAAGCCGTTTTATGTCAGACCATTATATTTCTCTTGATGAATTAAAATAAACCTGTCTTACTTCAATGAAGTCCTGATGGTGAAAATCTGGACCCTCTGGCATTCTTAAAGGTTAAATATCACTTGTTTATAAGAATAATGCTGACAGAGAATGCACTGTTGATAACATATGAACCCACTATAAAATACTACCCCCCCCCCCAATCATACAGGTAACATTTTTAGGTCGGGAAAAACCAATTCCAGACTACTCCGGAAGAATTACATCCCTGAGAAATAGTAATCCATAAGGCAGTGGTTTAATCCATATCTTGTGAAGTGAAATGATGGGTGTGGGTGAGAAACGGTTCAATACTGAAGTCCTTTTATTTTTGGTGATTTGCATTCTTCGTGCATATCGCCCCCTACTCGGCAGGGAGTATGGACTCTGAGTATGCATTGTATGGACCTACAGAGCTGAGAAATTCTCCTAAAAATATATATCTTTGTGTTCTGCAGAAGCAAGTAAGTTATACACATCTGGGGTGTCATGAGGGGGTTAATGATGTGAATTTTCATTTTTGGGTGAACTATCCCTTTACAACTTAAAAAGTAAAGTTTACCTTCCCTCTCTTCTGTGATTCAGGGTTTTTTGCTAGTGACAGCCTTTTGTTTGCGACTTTGTTCATTTCTGTGACCTGAGACATGCGATGGCCTAAAAGATCAAAAATGTTATGTGGCAGTCATTATTATGAGTAAAATGTAACTATTCAAAGAGATCACATAGACTTGCTCAAATTATTTTAATGCACTGTTTACCACAATATTACACAATTCAATCAAGACTTCCAGAAAGTCTAAACAGGAAATGACAGGTGCAATGTCTGACACCACAATTCTGTCACAGGATTGTTATACATTTATGTATTGACTCAGAATGCTACTACTCAAATCTTAAATGAAGACAAAATAACAGGAGTCATTTACATTGTTTTCACAAATCCAACACTATACATACTTGGTGGCCCCATGGGGGCACATTTGGAAGCCTCACTCTCACAAGTAGCTTCGGCAGTAGGTAGCAGAGGAGAGGCTGGCTTTGAAACAAGTCTCCTCTGGTAGCCTGTCAGTCCAAATGCCAAAGAAAAGAAATTAAACACTTTAAAGGCCAAAGTATACTTTAGTTTTCCACATGCCGGTATGTCTCATGCACAGTGCATGCAACTCAAATTTTGTCAACAGCACAGTACTACACGAAATGAACAATCTGCGTCTTTTTTCATCATTGTGTAAAATTTGTTTTTTTATTTCCATTTTATATTTAATTTGTTGTTTCAATTTAGTTTAGTTTTCACACTTTGTCTGTTAGTTTTAGTTTAGTTTTCATTTTCTCAGTGTAGTTTCAGTTGAATTATTTTATGGCTGTCAAAACTAAAGCATTTACTGGTATCATTTAAAATGTCTAACGTTGTTAAAGTTCTCAGGAAGTCTTGTGAAACCTTTATCTAGTGGCATTTTCATGTTTAAGTAAGATTTTTTGGTTAAAAACTAACAAATTGCCATTATTGATTGAGTACATAAACAATCAGTGCTCAAAACAATGTTCTTACCTTACCCCGATTCTCTAAGGTAAGCCTATATAAATTATTTGCATTTTGAGCTGTCGTGTTCGATTTGGCATGAAATTGCTGGCATCCTTGCGTTATTACGTCATGTCTGTGAACATAAGAGCTGGCTGACTTGTTTCCCATGTAAACATTAGATGGTGGTAATGCACCATTTTAGTTTGCGAGAAGCTGTTAAAAAAAAGAAAGAATCTACAGTTCAGTCACACTCACACTGTTCCAGACAGCATCGCAACAACTTGGATGGATGTTTATCTGTTATACATTTAGTTAAGCGTTTACCTGTTATAATGCTTAGATATGTTGTCTTGTAGGGTTGTTGAAGCCAATATTGCTTGTCATGCTTTATGAATAGAACAATACTAGTGTTTGTTAACCGATCGCGATGTATCTACATTGTCTGGAGGAGTAACAGTGACATGTTTACTAATATTTAGGACTTCCTAAATGAACTGTTATATTGCATGTTTAAGCATAATATTTGAATGTTTAATAAAGTATATTTTATCCCCATAATTATTGAATCTTCAATTTATGTTTTTAGTTTACTGTGTTATTGTATGCATTCATAGACATACTATTTTAGTATTACGGTCCACTTGCATTATCAACTGAGGCTGTACAATATCATATAAAAATAAGTCTTCCAATGAACTTGTTTCATCCCCTATTAAATTGATAAGTGTAGTACAATACAAACATTAATAATAGATATTAATGTTTGGTGTAAAATGCAATCATTCAAAATATATGAATAATTAGAATTTTATATGAGTTTTATCTTCATCAAAGCAAGTAATATTTCGTTTAAAATGTACTTTTAAATTTAGTTTTATTTTTTTCTCCCCATTTAAGTTGTCAACTAAAATGTTTGCATTTAGTTTTCGTTAATGATAATAACACTGGTTGTGCATATGCCTTCTGTTACCGGTGCCAAAACAGCAACACAAAGCAGTCCACTATTACTCAATATAACAGCATCTTATCATTAAGTTAAGCCAAACCTGAAGGCTTCGGGATAGTAGATGAAGGAAGGTCTTGAGAGAGAACATCCTCTGCAGCCATTGCCGTGATCACAGGCGGAGGTGCAGGCTGTCGGAAAAAGCACGTCTGCCGTGTTGTCATCCTTCTTAAAGCTGAGAGGTGGCAAAATGCAAATTATTAAATGCAGCCAGATCTATTCTTTCATGTCACAGTGTTTATCAAGGAGTCCAATGGCTTAAAGAGATTCCATTGTTAATTTATCCATTAAATCTGAAAACCATCATTTTAAACAAATTTCTCCATCTACCAATCAGTGCACATTAAGTGAAGAAAAACAGTTATTCTGACAGTGAAGATTTCAAGAACAATTATTGCTTTATTGAACACTTCAGTGAGGAACCACAGTGCATTGATGGCTGCTAGATTTCATTCATTCATTTCTATCCCACGCAGCCGCCATCAAGACATATCATAAAAGGCATATGGTAATTTGCTTGACTGATAAGTGACAGGGAATTCAAGTCTATTTCTTACTGCTAAGAGGAGAGAACAAAAGAGAAAAAAAGTGTGTGGATAGTAGTGGGAAGAACACCCGGATTAAGTCTAATGATACCAGTTAGAATTCAACCATGAATGTGAGTATGATTGGGTCAGGACATGAAGGAATCATGCAAACCTGGCTCTTCAGATGGACCACCCTGAGGAGCAGCTTCAAATGGAAGACACCATATGATTACTGATATGTGCACTAATATAATAACTATGAATCAGAGTAAACCTACTGGGAATAAAGTTAGAAGAAGATTGTAACTTACGTTCTGATGGAGCAGGTATTCTTGATGACCTTAAGGGAAGCTCTGATGCTCTGAAATTCTGAAACAAGCATATAAAACACATCTTTGTGAGTGACTAAGCAGAGTCTTTGACAGCAATTCAAAACAGCTTTGTTCAGACAGGCAGCGAAAATCTTGATTTTCTTGTGTGGGTATCCAATTAAACGCTGCTTTGCTGTCTGCAAACTGTGTAGGCTCTTTTTGACAGGAAAAAAAAAAACCTCACATTTTTACAATTAAACCGCACCACATTATTAAATCGGAATTAAATTGGATTATGAGAAACACTTCAGACTGGAATACAAGTGGGAGTTCTTTCTTCATTAGGGACATAAAGTATATGTAACATCCTACGCAAATGTGCTATTCTATGTTCGAATTTGCGGATTCTTTTTCCAAGTAATGTTATTTAATGGTCTACAGTATAACGAATGAGTGAAAGTATGAGCGATTTCAGACACAGCACATGGATGAATGTGTAAATAAAAATACAGTAATGCTTCCATTGCTTATGTCATCTTATATGCCTCACAAGATAAACCAAGGAGTAGCCATTATGAACATCTTTCAATAACTACAGCTACTCTCAGTTGTTCAAGAAGTCTCTTGGCATTATACTTACACCTACGTCAGTAGGATGGCAACTGATATAGACATATCTGACAGCACTTTCTAAACAAATAGAATGTGATTTAATTCCTTGCAAAATGATTGAACAGTCAGTCTTTGATAATTAATTTTATGCAAGACTAAGTAAAAAATATAGAACTCACTTTTGCAATTTTCATCACAGGTGCAGCAACAGGGGCAGGCTCCTCCGGACGGCATGGTTGAAGGTGTTGCATAAGTTCGGTATTGAGTTGCTCAAGTTCATCCTGGTCAACCTATGGGACAATCTAATATATAATATTGCTAACAATGACAGCCTAGAGCAGAGTTCTTTGGGAGCATTTAGATTTATTCATTTGATAGACACTTTTATATAAAGCAACTGGAATCAAACCCATGTTCTTGCCGTTGCTAACAGTTGAGCAACAGGAAACTACTCCTGGTAGAGTTGCTGCATTTTTTTCAAATCAATTTAAGGCTTTAAGACTAATATTACAACCTGAACACATAAAATCAATACCGTAAGTCTACACCACTACAACACATAAAGATAAATCATGTATCAATTTGAAGTGCATTTATATAATATATAATCTATAATCATATATATATATATATATATTATATATATATATAATATATAATCATTACATTTTGCAGTTTAATAATCACATTAGGCCATATTGCGATTCCTGTCTTTCTGTCCCCAATTTTAATACCTCTTAAATGAGCAATATGTAAAATTGACATCAAGCATTTAAAATTGGTACTGCGGTCCAAATTCTAAATACTGGAGGGTTGTCTCCCCCACCCCCTCCTTCCCAGACTTGAAGCTCACACGGGTTGCCAGGTTGTGGACATGCAACAGGAACAATCAAACTGACAATGGCAAGCGATGAGCATTACACTGAAAGTTGATCAGCTAATGTGCATGTTTGTTGTTAATGTTTGCAAATTATAAACCAGCTCATGTGGATTTTTATAACTCAACTAGATGTATTGCTGGCTTTCATGGCAGAAGTGTGCTGTGTTTGCCCGCCAACTTGTTTCAAATCTGGCAATCAGGGGTGTCGAAATACTATTGGGAAATGGGCCGTGGCGGGATCACACAGGCCAAAACACAAACAGAAATTCTGGCCCAGAATGGACATTTCAAAGTAGAATATACTGGCTGTAGCACTATTTTCTGAGAAGCCAGTATTTCAACTTAGCACGTTTCCTAAATCTCTGATCACAATTTATGATAATTTCATGCTTAAGTACAGTAAATATATTACATACCGCACCTTTAAATAATAATTGGGACTTTTGTTATACCATTGACATTTAAGATATTTAAGACATTTATGACCTTAAATTTGAGAAAACTAAGATATTTTGCAAGTTATATTATTTTGGATTTTTTGGATAATACAGTGGAGAGAGAGACTGGAAATGACTAGGGAGAAGAGGGGGGATTAAGATGGGGAAAGGACCTAGTCAGGATTTGAACTCATGTTACCCTGGATGCTTCCGCAGAATCTGCATCAGTCAAAGCACTTACCAACAAGGCTATGGCTCTGACTATTTTAAAGGAATAGCTCACCCAAAAATCGAAATTCTCATTATTTACACACCTTCATGCCATCCCAGATGTGTATTACTTTCTTAATTCTGCAGTACAAAAATTAAGATTTTTAGAAGAATATCAAAGCTCTGTTGGTGCTCACAATGCAAGTGACAGGGTACCAACATTTTGAAGGTCCAAAAGCACATAAAAGCAGCAAAAAAGTACTCCATATGTTTAATCTATGTCTTCAGAAGCTATATAATAGGTGTTGGTAGGGTTGCAGCGGTATCACGGTATACCACGGTTTGAAAATTGACGGTTATCATACCATGTACATTTGCTTATCTACGGTATTGAGAAATGTTTTTTAACTGGATGGAGATTCTCAAATGCGCGTCTCCTTTCCTTCTCGACTGTCTGTCAGACTCGTCAACTTGCACACACACACACACACACACACACACACACACACACACACACACACACACACACACACACACACACACACACACACACACACACACACACACACACACACACACACACACACACACACACACACACACACACGAGAGAGAAGCGAGGGGGTCTGACATGAGTGTGTGAGTTAAAGCAGTGTTTCTCAACTGGTCTATTCGGACTGGGTCGCTCGCAGACAGCAGGGAAATAACAATGCCATGGTAACTTCTCCCATTGAAGATATTTCGGCGGCCACCCAAGTGATCGACTATTTTGGACTGCCGACGCAGATTTAATGGTAATCTCGCAAACAGCTAAAGGTGTCCCATCTAGGGTTGGGCGATGTCCCCTAAATTGGCAGTTGATGATGTTGACAGTAAAACATCGCGATGGACGATGATATCGTCGGTGGGGCGGGGATTATATAATTTCATATAATTTTCAAAAATTATATGAAAAATTATAATTTCGTTATTTTACTAACCCAACTAATGACTCGTCGGCGCTTTATCAGTAGGTTGCACGACACGTGAAGCATTTTTTTTTTTAGCTTTCACTTAGAAGAGTTGTGCACTTTTTATTTTAATATATCTCTTTACATAAATACTATTTTCCACTTAAAAACTATAATTTCGTTATTTTACTCACTGATGAGCAAAAGGTCGAGGCAGAAATGACCATGTACCTGCAGGAAATGGCCATTGATGGGGAAGAGGACCCGCTGACTTGGTGGAAAACTAACAACAAAAGGTTTCCGTTCATGGCAAGATTAGCACGGAAATATCTGTGCATATGTGCTACCAGTACTCCATCAGAGCGTGTCTTCAGCACAGCGGGTAGTGTAGTTACTCCAATCCGCAGCTTATTAAAACCAAATAAAGTGAATATGTTGGTATTTCTGGCCAGAAACATCGAAATTTAAACATGGTCTATGGTGAAAGATATTAGACTTCTTTACGCATTTTTACGCCATCCGTTGTGGAGCTATTCGATTTTGCATATTATTTTTTAAACGTTCATTTGTGTAGTTCATATGACCACTTTACAATATTTCAGTAACATAATTTATTTTGTAGCCTGTGCTGAAGTTAATTGTGCTGCTAATTATAAGTGAAATGTTAATGCCGAGTTTCGGTCTGAGTGTTGTTCCCGTTTTCTTGTTTTATTTGTTGTTCTTCTATGTTTTAATAAATGTGTGTTATTCATATTCACCTTGTTTCTTTCATTTGATTTGACATTATGGATTTATGGCCAAGGAAATTTTTCTTTAAAAGTATTAACCAGACAAAAGTTATTTGACGTTAGCTGGTCTGGGTTGATCTTAAACTGCCGCTTCAGTGTATACAAGAGCAATGTGACAATGAGCAAGATTTTCTGAGACACTACAGCTACTAATAATTAATTAATAAAGGCTATTTTCTTGTAGCCTAGAACATAAAATATTTTAATCTAAATGTACAGTGTAAGACATGTAAAAAAAAAAGACAAGAAGTCAAGATCAATATTTGTGTAGCCTGCCTGACACGGTATTTTCACAGACTAACACGTCACGTCTCTGGCATATACTACAGTATTTAAAATAGCATATATGCATTAGTTATATTCTCAATTTAATTTACAGAGCAATCCCTGCAAAGTTTTTAGGTTAACTATAGAAGAGACTAGGATTAGTGAGTCACACTAGCAAGACTCGCAAAAGGGGGCGTGGCATCACGATGGTGGCTCTACATCGTGATGTTGGTCAGCCATCACGATGGACGATGATATCGAAAAGTCCCATCTGCACTTTCGAGAGTGTAAAGAGCTTGCGCTAATGATCTGCTCTTCTCTCTGGTGCGCGCGTTCAACAACTGAGCTTCCCTCGATATTGCGGAGCGCAGACATCAAAACTGTGACCAATTTCAATTCTAGTGAGACTTTTCTAGTTTAAAGTGCTACGGAGATTCGAACCTCTCCAACAGTAGCAGCCCTGACATGCCAAACAGCATTGAGGAGGAAAAGAGCAACACTATGCTATGCGCCAAAAAAATTAATAAAAGATTACACACCACCTTTACAAATTTGTTTCAGGATTTTACATGAGTAAAAGTAACTTTTATATTTTGACAAAATGTTATAGTTTCATATGAAATAAAAGGTAGAATCATTTGGAACTAGTTAAAGTTTCAAGATGTGTTTCAGCTAGTATTTATTTTTCATAAATACATTAATTTATTATTATTACTATTATTTAAGACTAGCACACTGACCTAACCATGGAAATGAGGAGCCTTTCACTGGGTGTAATATGTGTATAAATATTTAATATTAGGTAACAAACGGGATAATAATGGGCCCATATAAGTAAATATGCTCTTAAATTTTTAAAAGGGTAAGAGACAACTTCCTGTAGATTTTGACATCAACAACAAAAATAATGTCACTTGATGCATGTCCTCGTACTGGAAAACCACGAACAAAACTATACAACATAAAAGGAAATGCAACCCAGGATACATTATATACAGGTTATGTTTAATCTATGGCAGGTCGACACTTGATTTCCAATGTTTCCTGAAGCAAAACCAGTTGAGAGTTAAAGGTACAGACAGGAGCAGTATATGTTAACTGTTAATAATCATAGGACATTACTTTAAAAGCTCACAAAGCTGGAGTTATTTTTCATTTAGTAGTTCATTTAACATGCTATACTAACATGTAAACTAACATGCTTTTTTTTATATAACATGTTATAGATACATGCTATTTTTTTATCATGTTTATAATTCTGTTTATTATAATTCTGTTAGCTTTCTTATTTTTGTATTTATTTTATTTTCAAAAGGGAGACTTTTTTTTTTTTTTACACATACTTCAATAAAATAAATGGTTTCAAGTATAATAAAGTGTTTACTCAAACATAGTTAAATAAAATAACCCTTCTGTTTTCACTGATAATAGTAATTATGTAATACCGTATAAGTTTTTTTCTGAGACGGTTATATCGTGAAAATGTTCGTACCATTGCAACCCTAGGTGTGAGTGAGAAAAGGATACATTTTATGTCATTTGTTTTTTTTTAATCAAAAATTCTCCTCCCTATTCTCCAATTAATCATCAGTCAAATTTCATAATCAAGACAGCCCTAATTTTAAAAGCAAAACATAAAAGCAAATTACGCTTACATGTTGTCAAAAGTCCGGCGAGTAAAAACAAAAATGTGCAAGCCAATGGCCATTCTTCCTCCAACATGACCTTAGAGGGTAGGCTAAAATAGTTTTCTAAAATCTTTGTGTTCTGCAGAAGGAAGGAATTAATACACGTATGGGATGGCATCCCATGTGTATTAATAGAAGAGAATTTTCATTTTTGAGAGAAAGATACCTTTTATGGAATACCACTGGGTTCCCATGGGTCCTTAGAGTACAAAAAGAAAAAAGGCACTCCACATACCAAAAACGTTCTGCAGTAAGTTTGGTAAATGTCCCAATATCTGCTTTGTGTAAGGGAAAGCGTCATATCATTTGTTTTGACAGACTAAGTACTAACCTCTTTTCCTTTGGACATGCCATTCTCAGTCCATTCCACACTCACCGTGGACTTGGCTAGATTGACAGTTTTCACAGTGGCACTGTGTATTCTCCCTGCATTGACAAAACAATTACTTTTAGAGCATAAACATAACAGTCTGAGAAACAACAAAACACCAGCCTTTCCCTTTCAAACCCCCTACCAACTAGGTAACAGGAGACTGAAACTTTGACTCAGTAGAGTACCTGGTTTACCTTAAAGGACTGACTAAAATATCTCTGATCGACCAAAAGAACATATGGTGGACAGTCTTCAACTTCAGACTTTGGTCAGGTTTTACTTGATTTGATATTTGATTTGATATCTAATTCGACGTTTATACCTGTAGCTTCGGCTATTTAAGATTAGCTGCTACTAGCAAACAAGGATCTTACCATCACTACGACTTATGTTGACAGCGAGTCCAATAATCAGTTTCGACATTGCAGGGTCCATCTTAGGTTGTTCTTTATTAATACAAGATTATGTGACCGTTTCTAAATCTCTGAGATATAAACCAATGTTTTCTGTCATCAAACTTTGCTCCTACAAGTCGTAAAACCTTAATAACATCAACCGCCCTGCGTTCAAAAATCGTCAGCGGAAGTTATTGGATTATTTAAGGAGGCGGTGCTTCGTTTTGTCCAATTACAGCACTTTAGAAGCCGCACGCATTTAGAGTTCCTGCAGGAACTGAGAGTCTTTTGCAAAAAATAACTAAATAAAAGACTTGAAACGACAGTAAAAACAAACTCAAAACACAGTGTGAAGTAGAGAACTAGCAAATAACAAGCCAAATTGAACTTAATTTACTGGTAAACTGATTTTTTTTTTTTTATTATTATTTCACGATGGGAAACGCGGAAATGCTAGTTTAAACGTAGGTTTTATGGAGTGCAAATGATGAAGTGAATAATAAAACTCCCTAATTTTCATTGAGGCAAATCCTTGAAGTAATAAAAAATTGTCGACAACAAATACACAGAAACACCTTACGCTTTATCCAATCGATGTGAAATTAAATTACTTACATTTAACAATAACAAAAGTGGACGTTAATGTAAATAGTTTTTTGTGTGCATTTGTCTGGTCAGCTTTAGCACCTATTTATTTACAATGGTGGCCAATAGTTATAATGTACAGATTTAGCTGTTTTGCTGAAGGAAATTTTTAATTCACCAAAGTGGCATTCAACTGATCACAAAGTATAGTCAGGACATTACTGATGTAAAAACAGCAAAATCACTGTTTCAAAAAAGTTATTTTTTATCAAATCTTGACAGGCCCCATTTCCAGCAGCCATCACTACCAACACATTATCCTTGAGTAATCATGCTAAATTGCTAATTTGGTATTAGAAAATTACTTGCCATTATATCAAACACAGTTGAAAGCTATTTGGTTTGTTAAATTAAGCTTAACATTGTCTTTGTTTTTGAGTTGCATGTCTTAAGGTCAATATTAGGGCAATATTGTTTAAAAGAAACATCTTTCTCTAGAAACTCATCAGTCAATCATTGTTTTGGGGAATGAAAGCTATACAATGCTGGCCAAAAAACTGAAGATTTCATACAAACAGTCTTCAAAGACAAAGGACAACTGCCTCTTACCAGGACAGAAAGAGATGTAGAGGGCCAAATGTACAACTAAACAAGAGGATAAATACATCAGAGTCTCTAGTTTGAGAAATAGATGCCTCAAATGTCCTCAGCAGACAGCTTCATTGAATTCTACCTGCTCAACGCCAGTTTCACGTACAACAGTATAGAGAAGACTCAGGGGTACAGGCCTTATGGAAAGAATTATAAAGAAAAAACTCTTTTAAAACAGAAAAACAAAAAGAAAAGGTTAGAGAGGGCAAAGAAAGAATACAGACATAAAGCTAATTTGACATAAAGCTAATTTGGTTCATTCATTGTTGTTTTTTGTTTTGTTTAAAAAAAAAAAAAAAAAGAAAATACATTTTGCTAAATTTTGCTTTTTCAATTTCAAAAGAAATTAAACAATAAAATGGCTAATTTTTGTATTATTGTTTTGTTTGAAAAGTTAAAAAGTAAGAAATCAGCTCAATTTCTCATGCTTATTGCTCACGGATATAAAATGAATAAACATCTTGAATAATTGATTTGCACATGTGGGTGGGTCTGAAACGCGATTGGTTAGCCTGTCATCTGTCCTGCCTCAATCAGGTCCATCAGCAAAAGAGTTCAACACGATTCAGCTCTGTGGATGGATTCATCAAATTATTAATTAAGAACATTAGAATTCTTCCAAACATTTGACAGTTGCATATTTAGTGTAACTCTGCACTCACATTTAAAGCAAACATGGATTTATTTTATGTTATGTTTCTGCCAAGGATTTTATATTATTTTAATGGATTTAGCCGACAACCCACCAACTGAACACAGTAAGATTTTTTTATTTTTTTTCTCCTCTTTTCTCCCCAGTTTGGAATGCCCAATTCCCAATGTGCTCTAAGTCCTCATGGTGACGTAGGATGAATCTGTTCCTCCGCATCTGAGACCATCATTCCACACATCTTATCAAGTGGCTTGTTGAGCGTATAACTGCAGAGACGTAGCGCGTGTGGAGGCCCATGCTATTCTCCACGGCATCCAAGCACAACTCACCACGTGCCCCACCGAGAGTGAGAACCACACATTATAGCGTCCACAAGGAGGTTACCCCATGTGACTCTACCCTCCCTAGCAACTGGGCCAATTTGGTTGCTTAGGAGACCTGACTGGAGTTACTCAGCAGTGGAGTTAGGATCGTCAAAATAAAAGCATGTGAGTGTTAATGTGCATGAATGAAATGTGCATGAATGAAAAATATTACTGTTGTATTTTTAAAATTCCAAAAGTCAATAATAATACCACTAATAATAATATTATTTATTGTTATTATCATTATTAGGCTTTTTTTTTTTTTGGCAAAATATAACAATATTTAAGTTGAACGAGTCCCAAAAAAACAACTATGTGAATCTAAGGTGGACTGATATCTTACAACTAAATCTAACTAAAACAGATCTGAATTCTTTGAAGTATAGATACAAATTGAAAAAAATTCGCAAAGAAAGCTTCTTTTCTATTGAAGACTTAGACTGTAATTTCTGTTAATTTTGCTGCTATGTTGTCCAGTAGACTATACATTTATATTGAAATAATCTGTAGTTAGAGGTTTGTATTTCTTTACATATAAAAGAGTACACCTAATTAGTTTCACACAATGATGTAAAGATATTCTAATCTGATTATGCAAAAAAACAACAGAGGTATTGGATCGGAATCGGTATTGGCTGATACTGAGATTTCAGGTATCAGAATATGATAGTAAGAGAAAAAGTGGTATCAGTGCATCCCTTATCTAAATGTATATTTTTTCCACTATAGACACAGTAATAGAGATCTTTAGTTTAAAATTTAATATGCACACAATAACTTTGAATTTGGCTTGCCCAAGTTTAACATGCTCTTCCGCTGCAACACAACAGGTTCACTGACTTTTATAGATTTAGACTTATAGTCAACAATTGCATAGTGTATTGCCATTGATGATTTTGCTCAATATCTCCTGCTATTTTGTCATTTTAGTTCATAATATTTATTGGCTTACAGATCTCACCTACAATGACCCCCTATACTATTCTAAAGCATTTACGAGGGTCTTATTTGTGGTCTTTATGTTACATAACAGCATTAAACAATAGGCTAACCTATGGAAGTCTAGTTATTTGTAATGTATAGAAATTTGCAGTTTATGTTTGGTAATTTGCATCACAACATTTTATAATATACCCTGCATTTTAAAACTGGAGCTGCATTGTTATAGTGAGTGTTTGCAGCGTTCAGTTGGTTAGTAGTAGCTTGTTAAATCCATTGTCTGGTTGCTTAACAAGCGACCACAGAGTTGTAATAAATAGGCAATGCTTAGAAGAATGTTAATGGTCTTAATACCAATTTGATTAATTCATCTGCGGAGCTGTATCGTATTGAACTCTTATTCTGATTAACGTGATTGAGACAGGACAAATGGCAGACCCACCCACATGTGCAAATCAAATATTCAAGCTTTGTAATAAATTTTTTATCCATCAGCAATTAAACATGAAAAATTAAATGAATTCTTACTTTTTAACTTTTCAAACAAAACGAAAAATCATAAACACAAGGTGTGTTTTTTTTTTTTTCCTATTTCTTTTTAAACTAAAAAACAAACACAATTCAAAGTATATTTGATTTTTAGAAAATACAATTTTTTGTTTCACTGCATACAGCTTAGCATACACACAATCAGGTTAGTGTTTGTTGATGAGTCACTGTGAGTGTTTCTACCATGACATCACATTGAGGCCTGCTTGATAAATTAACTTTTTCTTATACTTTCTTCCTTTATATGATTGATGTTTCTTTGTCTGCTTTCCCTGCTAAACAAAATAAGCATATCTGTGGCCTATATTACAAAGCAGGATTAAAGGGATAGTTCACCAAAAACTTTGATTCTCTCATGATTTACTCACCCTCCTGGTATCCCAGATGTATATGACTTTCTCCCTTGTCAAAAAATCCTAAAGGATTCCAATAAGAAAATTGTACAGGATTCTAATTAGAATTTCTATCATATTTTGGAACCATTCATATAGGATTCCGATAGGAATTGTCTTATAGGACAATGCATAAATATCCTGTAGGATTTTCTACAGGATTTTAATGGGATCCAACTGGGTCACTACTCAGGTTTATATGGGATTTCCTAAAATACTAAATTCCCTTTGCTTAAATTCACCTCAATATAGATATTGTTCACTGTTTAATTTATGTTGTGCAACCTGCAGTCACATTATAAACAACATGGCAGGTGATTTTGGCACACCAGTATTAGTGCACACATTTCTAAGGCACTGATAATGGACTGATGAAATAAAAAAACAAATCAACAAATGCATGTTCTGTTGTTTTAATTTTAGTATTTTATTTCTACTTTCATAACTTGAATGAATGTATTACTTTTTTACAGATTATATTCATTACAGACTTACACACACACACGCACGCGCAAACACAACAATAATTGAAATACAACATTAAACATATCCTGAACAAATAAGTCTGATTCACACAAACTCACACACAATCATTGTGGCTCCTTTTTGACATCTTACACACACACACACACACACACACACACACACACACACACACACACACACACACACACACACACACACACACACCCAATAACTGAAATACAACATTGAACAAATAAGTTTGATTCACACACAATCATTGTGGTGCCTTTTTGACATCTTGCAAACACACACACACACACACACACACACACACACACACACACACACACACACACACACACACACACACACACACACACACACACACAAAAATAACTGAAATACAACATTAAACATATCCTGAACAAATAAGTCTGATTCACACAAACTCACACACAACCATTGTGGCACCTTTTTGACATCTTGCATTCATCTGCATATTTCTAGGAGATGGCCTTCTTAATTAGACTTGCTTCAACATTTAATTTATTTTTGATGTAGCCTGTAAGGAAAGAAATAAACAGAACACAAGTTTACAAACCATAATGATTATTGTGGAATGGTATTGGGCATCTATGTTCACAATAGAACTCCTCAAGGGAAGGCTGTGCCTATATTCTTGTTTACTATTAC
This sequence comes from Xyrauchen texanus, assembly GCF_025860055.1. Classification (NCBI taxonomy): domain Eukaryota; kingdom Metazoa; phylum Chordata; class Actinopteri; order Cypriniformes; family Catostomidae; genus Xyrauchen; species Xyrauchen texanus. The sequence continues at coordinate 18,672,132 of NC_068281.1, forward strand.
ATACTAGGGATAGGCATTTTTGTCAATTTCTCTTTTCGATAATTGACAGGTCCCAAGAAAACCAATACTCGAGTACTTAATGATCTCCATTAAAATTAAGCCAGTTTTATAACATATCCGGTATGACATATTTGGTATGGCAAGCTTTAAAAGGTAGCATACCCCCTCTGCTGAGGTTCCAAGCGTACCTTACCTCTGCGGTTAGCCTGTCAGTAGCGCAGTACTACGATATTGCGGTTATCGCGACAGCCCTCCACTGGTTTTGACATTGTGAACAGCTTTCCAATTGACTACATGCACTGTGTTCTCTTGGGAGTGACAAAGCAATTCATGGACTTGTGGTTCAATAGCAAATACCATGACAGCCCATGGTAGATTGGGACATCACATAAGCTTGTTGTGTACCATCAAACCTCCATCTGATATACCAAGAATACCACGGACTGGGAAAGTTGCGCAAAGGTGGAAGGCTGCAGAATGCAGAAGCTGGCTATTATTCTACAGTGGTCCTGTTCTGTACAAGATTCTTCCAACAAAATTTTTGAAACATTGGCTACTTCTGGTCACTGCAATATTTTGCTTTCTGAAAGACACTGTCACAGAAAATGACTTGGCAGCAGCAACATCCAAGATCACAAAGTTTGTGCAGGAGATACCAACGACATATTGCTTGTGCCAAATGTCCTTCAATGTCCATCAACACACGCATTTGCCCTTCTCTGTCAAGATGTATGGACCTCTTTGGTGTACATCTGCATTTTCTTTTGAGGGTCACAACCAGAAACGGAAGAGGTTGTGTCATGTGTCATTATATTCCATCTCAAATTGCACGCCAATTCAACATACTTCAGTCAATTCCCCAACTACTTAAATGAACAACAACTAGTGCTGATGTCTCAAATAGGGTGGGCAAACTCGTCAATGACTGGCTAGGTGTTTATCCTCTTGTTGCTAAGGCACAAAAGCTAGAAGGTCTTGTTTTGTCGGGATGTTCTCGACAAAAAATATTAGATCACAGAGATAAGTTCTTAATGCTCCCAGTCTGTGATCTATCTGAAAATGATGAGTACTCTGCAGAGACCTATGACAAAGCAATTGTGAATGGACAACTGTTAACGACAGAGAAATATGGAAAGGAGTACAAACACAACAGTTTTACTGTTCAGCTAAATAATGGTTGCATTGGAAAGATTGAGTCAATTGTAAATATCATACATGACCACAAAAACTATCCACTAATTCAAGTTCAGCTTTTACAAACCACACTTGCTGGTTTTGTGTCTGAAGGACCTCCTTCCCATATAAAAGAAGTGGTGCCAACTCCAACACTTACAATTGTAAAACCTCTAGAAATTGTCCGCAAGTTTGTGAACATTTGCTTAAAAAAGCATGCTATATTGCATTACAACCAAACAGCATAGAGCTTGACTGATGTATAGGCCTAGCATAGAGCTCAGCTGATGGCTGAATATTTTTATAGTAACTGAGCTGCATGGTGTTCCTAGTGTAAATAATTCCTTTTATTGTGTCGACTATATGACATTCTATCTAAATTGTATTTATATTATTTTATTTATGAATCCATCTATATAATGTATAATGTATATAATTTCTGAATTGAAATGATTAAAATGATCTTGCTGTATAAATGTTTATAATATTTAATTGTAATTACCTGGAAAAACAGCACAACATACAGAAATACAGATATTTAATTTAAAAAGATATAGCTACAGGACAAACTGAAATTTCATGAAAATAAATCGGTTTGAAGGATTCTAAGAATCCAATAAGATCCTACAAGAGTCCAATAAGATACCACAGGACAAAGTGAAATTCTATAAAAATATATCAGAATGTCCAATAGGATTATAAGAATCCAATAAGATACTACAGTATAAACTGAAATTCCAATAGGATTTTTTGACAAGGGCTTTCTTGTGCAGAACAGAAATTAAGACGCCAGCTCTGTATGTCCTCTCAAAGCAAGTGATTGGGTGCCAACATTTTGAAGCTCTAAAATCCACATAAAGGGAGCATAAAAGTAATCCATCTGACTCCAGTGGTTAAATCCATAACTTCAGACACAATATGGTAGGTGTAGGTTGAGGTCTGCATTCCAACCTGGGCCCGACAGGACCCAATAACCATTCTTTTTTTACATGTAAAACTTAAAGTACCGTTCTTTATGTCAAATTATCCATCAGGGATGGATTGGGATAAACCCCAGCAGATGTCAATGGAGACCCTAGACTATATATATTAATAGTTCCGCTCAGCAACAAATACTGTACATTTTAAATATTTAAAATGAATATTGTAAGTTTTAAAATAGTAATAGTATCCCTGATTACATTTATTTAAAAAAATAAATGTAATCTAAAATGTAAAATACATTTTAATGGCATTGAATGCCTGTCCAGTAAAATAATGTTTGCCATCCTATAGATACTGGTGAAGACAGACATTACATTGGGCATTATCAGGACCTTCAAATTTTCTGCCATATCATTAAACATTGTATCTATCATTAGTAGTTTAATATTGTACAGCTGTGAACATTTATTCACATCTGTGAATTCAAATTTTCTCTCATAAAGTGCAGATTTAGGCCTACTCTCGCACTTTCAATGTGTGCATTAGTTCTCTCGTGCTGATAACATGAGGATGGGAAACATACTCTTTGCGATACTGTACATCGCACCTGTATAAATGTTCTGGAATAAATTGTGTTTTCGTTATTGATGTGTTGGCTATCCTGGTCCACTAGCACTGACCAGTAAAGGTCAGTGTGGACCAGAATGGAAATTCACACTGGTTTAATCTGTATTTTCAGGAGGGATGTTTTTCATCTCAGACCAAAACAAGATTGTAAATACAATCTTTTTACTCTGTTTTGACCGTTGAAGTTTAAAAGACCTTGTGCCTCATATAGTTGTTGGGAAAAAAAAAAACATGAACAAACATGTGTTCCAGAAAAATGGTTTATGAGATACTGAAAATGTCTGCTATTATGCCATCCAAATTTTCATCATATGACATTTCTTTTAAAATTCTGACCCTATGACTTTAAAGGGATGTTAGGGAATGCAGCCTTAGTCACCATTCACCTTCATTGTATGGTGAAAACTTTTCCTTTTGTGCTTCACAGAAGAAAGAGAGTCCAATGGGTTTTGAACAACATGAGGGTGAGTAAATAATTACAGACTTTTTTAACTGTGGAAGAAGAAAGAGTTTTCTACAAGCTTTTCGCCTCTTTTCTCACTAGACAAGTGTTTGTTACTTGTTAAACTTTCTGCAAATTCCTTACATTAAGCAGCAAGTGTGTGTGTGTGTGGTCATTTACAGTCGGAGTGGTGGTGGTGTAGTGGTCTAATGATCATAACTGGTAAACTGGTAATCAGAAGGTTGCTGGTTCGATCCCCACAGCCACCACCATTGTGTCCTTGAGTAAGCCAGGTTGCTCCAGGAGGATTGTCCCTGTAATAAGTGCACTGTAAGTCGCTTTGGATAAAAGCGTCTGCCAAATGCATAAATGTAAATTATTTAGTGCTAACTGTAATAACTGTGTTCATTAATGCTAATTCTTCTAAATGTTTTCTTCTAAAACAGCACACATACAACACAAAAAGTGCATACAACTGTCTCTTTGAAAAAAAAAATTTATATTTACAAGATGTTAAATATAAATTCATATGTCTTCTGAATTTGATTGTCAGAAAATAACTTGCACATTTACATTATTTATTAAAAAGTGGTCAACTGGTATGAAGCACAAACATTAAAGACATTTGCTACAAGAAATTTGGGGATGGATGCATTTAGAAACAAAGGATAATTGTATTATTTAGACACACACACACACACACACACACACACACACACACACACACACACACACACACACACACACACACACACACACATACACACACACACACACACACACACACACACACATACACACACACACACACACACACAAAACTCCTCTCAATACATACATGTATTGATAAACGACCGTTTACTAAGCCAACCTTTCCTATTTTCCAGTCGAAATACCAATAAAACCCACTAGAGGAACTGTTGAGGCAGACAAAAGCAAATTTAGAGGAAAGCGACCTGTACACCAAACACCACCTTCTACAATTGCACTACACCTTTCCTGAAAATTCCTGGACAAGGAGGGAAGACACTGTTCTAACAACACACAAAAGAATAAGGAACTGTACCTCTTGGATTTGCATACCGTATTCAGCCCATCCCTGATGAGATTAATTCAAACACCTTGCCGTCTTCCCCTTGATCATAGTATCAAGCCGGTTTGTGTTAAATATTACATGGCTGATATAAAAGCCGGAAAATACTGAAGAGATGATCTGCACTCAGAAATTAAACTGCTAATGTTTCTATTACATAACTTCTTGGGGGAAATGGACAAGGCCATTCCCTTCTATCCCACACCGCTGTGGAAATCAGATTGCTCTTTTCTACTGTTTTCACCTCATCATAAAGGAGTTCTCATCTAGTGAAATGACTGCACTCACACACCCTCTGCTTTTAGATCCTTGTAGTATTCTCTAGGTATTTGCACATATTGCATGCGAAGCAGTTCATGAAACATTTTAAGCAGATAATTAAACATTTTAATGCTTTATTTTGAGCTACTTACAGTATATACAGTTTGGTTCAAAAGCCAGAATAAAAAAATGCTCATATTTTGTATTTTTATAATTTAATAAAGTACTTCATTAAAAATGATCAATGTAACAATTTAATTAAAAAGTTTAATTGAAAAATTAAGTTGAATTTCTAAATCATAAAACTCTTTGTCTGTTTCCGGATTTAAATTAGATTTTGAATCACAGGTCTTCTAAGTGAATTTCTTTTAACCCCTCTGTATTTTTACATAATTTGTTAAGGTCCTTAGTTATTCTTTCCCTTTATGCAGATAATAACTTTTAGTAGTTTGCAATTTGTCCCCACATTATGAGAATTCTGTTCCCCTATTTTTTTTTTTTTTAATAGTATTTCACTTCCCATATGCTGCAAGAGGCATCAGCTGTCAGGCTGAAGTTGTATTCTCCTGCCCCACCCCTGATGCCCCTATTCTTCCCATTTGGCTTAATGTTTTAATAGAAATTGTATATGTATTATTGTAATATAAAATAAAAAGACTGTTTATAACTTTGTCCTTGATTTGGGAAATCATCTGCTCACAGCAGTAGCATCATATATCTTCACTAACATCACAACAAGCTTCGCTCACCTGCTGTGTAATTCCAAAATGAGCACTGCACAATAATTGCAGTAGGCCTATACAAAAACGCCTATGCAAAAACGCTGAAAGCATTATATCCCTTGGATAAATCAAAATCTAAAAACATATTTCCGTGCTGTTATTGTAATGCTGGAGTTTTGAATATTATCCTGGGAGCTGTCATTGCATTACAATTCACATTTAACATCTTCAAAAAGTCAGTACAGCATTTTATATACATATATATATATATATATATATATATATATATATATATATATGCACACACTGGTGGCCAAAAGTTTGGAATAATGTACAGATTTTGCCCTAATGGAGCAAAATTATGGATTCTTTTTTTTTTACACTTTTTTTCACCAAAGTGTCATTCAACTGATCACAATGTATAGTCAGGACATTAATAACGTGAAAAATTACTATTACAAAGAGTTTTTTTTTTTTTTTTTAAATCACAATGGAAAAAACATGGTGGAATTTAACATTCATCCCTCCAAAAATGTTTTTTAAGAATTACTCATTTTAATTGTATGAGAAATGTAAGTGAATTGAGTAATCTTTAAGTAGTGTACATATTGATGAATTCAGAATAAATGTTTTAATTAAAATTAGCTAGGAGTATGACATTTAAAAACTTAGTAAACAAAATAAATATGTTTTAAACAAAACTGTGTTGAAATGGCAAAGCAACTAGCCTACATTTGCTTTAGAATTAATTGAACTCATGTTATACTTCACAAAGATAAGCATATTTAAATAAATCAAATTTAAACTACATTTGTTTAAATCTTACTTTTGCTAAGAATATCGTTTTTTTTTCTTGTTTATTCCATAGAATTAAAATAGCAACTGTGCAGGATTCTTGCCACACCCTATTGTACAGGATGTGAAAAGCACATCCACAACCTCCAATGATAATGAAACCACCTTCATTATTATAGAGGATAGTAAGCTGCATAAAAAAATAAGGTTTCATAAAAAAAAAAAAAAGTACTTTCTTCATGAGACTTCTGTTGCTTGTTGCCATTTACTTGTCTAACCTCTGACTACTGAAGTGTGTTAAAGTGAAGTCTATAATATCACAAGAACAGTCTTTTACACTGCAGATGTAATAACCCCCCAAAAATATTAAGTGGGGTTATACATCATTAAAGAGATTTTTGACTGATAGCGATATACCTGCTTCACCATGTTTCTGGTAGACAGTAGGGTGTTTCACAGTGGCTCCCACTCAAAGTTCATTTTGGCATACATGTATGTGCTTGAAACATGATTTGTTTATTTAAAAGTATTTTCCAGTTCTGTAACACAGCCTGATTTTTATTTGTTCGAAAATACTTCTCAGTATGTCAAAAGGTTTTATATTGTATGGAAAATTGTGTGAAAATCCATTCAATTGCTGAAGCACTTTACTTTAATTTATGTTAGTTATGATTTTATGTGTATAGCAAATGAAAATTAACTGAAATAAATGAACAATGAATTTACATTATATGGTACAAAATGTCCTCTATATGAAAGAAAATTAGTTGTTCAAGTTACCTAATTGCTTAAGCGTGCCTGCATCACACATGTGCAATGTCTGTCACTGGAGGCACATTTACTACACACGAGGAATGATGCAAAACATATATATTTTGTGCATATTGCCAAAATGGCATGAAAATAAGCAAGCGCACTCAGAAGAGCCATTTGCTCACTCAAGATGAGAAACAGATGAATAGATTTTACACTTGCATGTAGAGGCAGTGGCTGCAAAAAGGATAGAAATTATAGAATTGACATTTGGAGTCCTGTGGTGAGGGCCTTGATATAATAACACCAATACTATCTTTGAATAACTAAATGAGTAATACATGAATACTGTATGAGATAATACATGGCAGTTGCCAACATGATTCTTGCTTAGAATTTCCATTTGTGGTGAGGGCGGTTACAGGACCATATGCTGCTCATATTACACCAGGACGGTGGCACAGGATAAGGAGTGGTTGGCCCCTGTGGGGATTGTATGTGGACATAGATGAAAAGGGAGCATACGCTCATGAAAACCTAAATACATGAATGCATAAATTACTAACACAGACTGATGGATCTCCCTAATCAGCAAAGCAAATGCCTGAAATGCTTTCCGTGCATATAGCTAGAGCCAATAAAAAAAAAAAAAAACATAAATTCAAAGATAAAAAAGAGGGACGTTTATGTGCCTTTCCTCCTTCCATATCTAAGAGATTTCTGACTAATAAATATAAAATGTGGTTCAAACATCCACTTATGGAAATGCTTTTATTTAGCATTTTTTCTAATTTAATGCAGTTTTTTTTCTTCATTATAAACTATATTATTAGCATAGTATTTTGAGTAAAAAGATTATTTTTTACATTTTGGAATTGTATATGTATTTGGTATGTCCCTTTTTGCTTTAATGGCATCATGCACTCATTTTGAGAGCTCAGTTTGTAGAAAACATTTCGATCCATCCATGTTATACCAGCATGATTTGAGAACTTTCCAAATTGCATCTTGAGTGTTTCATTTAAAGCAAGGAATTCTGATCTCTTCTACAAAGGAAAGAACATGATCAATGTCACTAATGTGCTTATTTGATTACTGACTAATCTTAAATCTAGAAATAGTGCACAGTCATACATCTGAAATTTTCTTTGTTGTAAATGTTTCAAAAGTGGTCAAAAGGTGTTCTGTTTATTTACAGGTTTAAATTAGATTTTGAATCCCAGATTTTCAATATGGACCAAGACTTTTGGACCCCACCGTATATCTGAAGCTGAACAGATCTTTAAATGTTTTCTGCAGATCCCATGCGATTTCTATATATTGTCAAAATTCATAAATCCACATATATCTATCGGAGGAAAATAACAGGCACCAACGAGCTTGGATAAAGTCGTCATCTTGTTATTAGGCATCCAATGAGCTTGGATAAAGTCATCTTGTTATTTGAGGTCTCATCTCTGCAATTGTCTATCTGTTATGCTTGCCTATTTTGAAACAACTTTAAGGTAACTTAAAAAATATGTGGTTTCACCACAGTATACATGAATTCAGGATAATTACCCTCTCCTCTCATACACATTTACATCAAATTCATGTGCACGCTGTGTCCTGATAGAAACACAAACAGCTTGGGATGTGCTGATTTTCATTACAGTAGCTATTTGTCACTGTCTCACGTGTCGCTGGCTCGCGTAATCAGCATTGCCATGGGATCCTTGATTTTTTCTATGGTAACGCTGATTATTCCAGCTTGCTTTGAGCGGGACCAGATCGCCATTAGTTCCCTGGCTATATCTACCGCACTCTGTTTTGTGTTAGTGCTTGATTGTTGTTTGAGTCCTGTTACTTAACACTCTCTCCCTCTGCCCTCATATATCCTGTATCGTGTTCTGTGTATTGGTTGCTAGTCTGTGCTGTGTGCAGGGATTGTGGTTACCTTCTAGTCTGCACCATTGAAATGGTGGTGTCTCAGGTAGTGGTACTCACATTACTGGTTCAATGACTCCCACATCTCCGTCAGCCTCTTGACACGTCGGTAGACAAGGAGTTACTGGTGAGCGCAACTGCTCTGAGCAAAAACACCATACAACTTCCACGAGGTCAGTTGTTTTCACTCTCTGTTCCCGAGAGGGAGACCATGAATAAGTATATTACTGATTCTCTGGTAGCAGGTCTCATCCACTCCTCCTATTACACTGCAATGGCGGAGTTCTTCTTCGTGGAGAAGAAGGACAGCTCACTTTGACCCTGCATTGATTATCGGGGGCAGAATGATATCACGGTGAAGAATCGTTATGCTTTGCCATTGATTTCTTCAGCTTTCTAACTCTTGCAGGGGACTACCGTCTTTATGAAGTTGAACCTACGCTTATCACCTGGTTCGGATCAGGAAGGGTGATGAGTGGAAGACAGCCTTTAACACCCATAGGGGGCATTTTGAATATTCGATCATGCCGTTCAGTGTGCTTCGGGACATGGTTGATCGATTTCTTTTTGTTAAGATTATATTCTTATCTTCTCCCAGAATATCGACGACCATGTCCAGCATGACACGCAGGTGCTCCAGCGACTGCTGGAGAACCGACTGTTTTTTTAAGGTGGAAAAGTGTGTTTTTCATGCACAATCTGTACCATTCCTGCATTTCATCGTCTCGTTCAAGGGAGTGCGCATGTACCCTGTTAAGGTCAAAGTGGTGTCTGATTGACCAACCCCAGATTCCCACAAGTCTCTTCAAAGGTTTCCAGGGTTTGCAAATTTTTACTGACGTTTCATTAGAAACTTCAGTCAGCTCGCCAGGCCCCTGATGGATCTCACCTCCACATGTACCAAGTTTTTTTGGTCCTCGAAGACAGAAGCCGTGCTTTCTAAATTGAAAGAGAAGTTTACTACCTCTCCCATTCTTAGTACTCCTGACACTTCACGTCAGTTCATGGTGGAGGTGGATGTGTCAGATTTCGGGGTCGGTGCTATCCTATCACAGCGCTCTTCCTCGTACGGGATGATACATCCGCGCGCCTTTTTCACACCGCCTGTCCCCAGCCGAATGGAATTACAATGTCGGTAATAAGTAGTTGTTGGCTGTCAGGTTGGCCTTTGGGGGAGTGCCGTCACTGGTTAGTGGTCTGGACTGACCACAAGAAGTTGGAGTATATCCACGGAGATAAACGTCTTAACTCCAGACAGGCACGTTGGACTCTTTATTTTACCCACTTTGATTTCATTTTATCGTACCATCTGGGCTCCAAAAACACCAAGCCTGATGCCCTATCCCAATGTTTTGAAGTCAGGACCTCTACCACCCCTCCAGATACCATCCTCCCCGCCTCCCGGATGGTAGGCATGGTGTCCTGGGACGTGGAGACTAAAGTCTTTTCCGCGCTGCATAACACCACTTTGCCCACCGGATGCCCAACAGATCTGTTACTCGTTCCTCAGTCAGACCAGACGCATGTTCTCCAGTGTGACCAATTGTCCAACGTCATTGTCAGGATTCTGGTGGCCATCGCCTTGCCCTGTCTTCACCTCTAATAAGACTTCCTGTCAGCCTCCGGCCACCCTCCTCCAATCACTGTCAGTCCCTTTGAGACACTTTTCCCACATTGCCATGGACTTTGTCACCGGTCTCCCCCATCCCATGGCAACACGGTCGTCATGATTATGGTGGACTGTTATTTGAAGCGGCTCGTTTTGTTCCCCTCCCCAAATTACCTTCAGTGAGGGAGACAGTGGTTGAAGTAATTAATCACATCTTATGCATTCATGGCCTCATGGTTGATGTGGTTTCTTACAGAGGACCCCAGTTTGAGTCACGGTTTTGGGCCGAATTCTGCTGATAGCTGGGGGATACTGTCAGTCTGTCCTCTGGGTCCAATCCCCAGACTAATGGGCAGGTGGAGCGGGTGAATCAAGAGCTTGAAAAGACCTTGTGTTGTGTCGTTTCCCGTAATCCGTTTTCTTGGAACTCTTATTTGGCCTGGGTTTAGTATGCCCACAATTCCTCTCCATCGTTTTCTAAGGGGCTATCACCTTTCTAGTGTTGCCATACCCCTCTGTTCTCTGCTCAAGAACCTGATGCCCCGTCCCATCCGTACACGCATTTATCCAACAGTGCACATGGCGGATAGCCAGAGAAGCCCTCCTCCAGACTAGTGCTCCGATTAAGAAGTTGGCAGATTGCCACCGGTCTAAACCTCCAGCTTACATCTGCGGGCAGAAGGTCTGGTTGTCTAATAAAGACATTCCTCTCCGACTCCCCTCTCGTAAACTGGGGCCCAATTTCATCCCATCCCACCCCTTTTCCCATCACTAAAGTCATTAGCCTTAGTCATTAGGTGGTCCATCTCAAATTGCCCCCTCTCCTTAGTCATGTCCACCTGGTGTTCCATGTTTCTTGTGTCAAATCCGTCATCTGGTCTAGTCTTCATCCTTCCACGCCTGTCTCAACCCCGCCTCATCTGGTGGAGGGCACCCCGGCTTATTCCATTAAATGGTTATTCGATGTCAGACTCAGGGGCAGAGGGGTTCAGTACCTGGTAGACTGGGAGTTCTTTGCTCGTTTGTTGTTTGAGTCCTGTTACTTAACACTCTTTCCCTCTGCCCTTGTATGTCCTGTATCCTGTATCATGTTCTGTGTGTTGGTTGCCAGTCTGTGCTGTGTCAAGTCAAGTGGTTTTTATTGTTGTTCAACCATATACAGTTAATACAGTACACAGCGAAACGAGACAACTTTCCTCCAGGACCATGGTGCTACATAACAACATCATAGGACAAATACAGAACCACATGAGACTACACAGACTAAATAACATTTCTACATAAACTGCACATGCAAACGTGTGCAAAAAAAGGATGGGACAGTACAGTAAATTACTAAAAGGAACAGAACAACAGGCACAGTAAGCCGACCAGTACACATTTGTAATCTGAGTAGTGAGCAGTGTTTGGCGATGGTAAACAGGAACACCGGTTGCTCCGATGTCCACGTGGCATAAAAGTCGCGCTAAGTAACAAAAATAGCACCATTTTGGATCCGGAGTGGCCGCTGCATGCTACCGCGCCGCCATCTTGGTTATGTGTGCGCCGGGATTGTGGTTACCTTCTTGTCTGTTACCTCGCCTCTCTTGATGCTTGTCCTGAGTTCCCCTCAGAGATACTTCACAGCACTGGATCTGTTCTGCACACGACCACTACGCACACAAGCCTATGAACATACTACTCTACAGAGGATTCCTTGCGGATCTACGTGACACATCCACTACACACATAAGCCTACGAACACACCATCCATCTCCAGCTGCAGTCAGTGCCAGATTCCCCTCTCGAAGCTTTACCAGCCTAGCTGTGTTTGTTAAATAAACTGATCATTGTTCTCCGCACTTCAATCTTTTGTCTCATCCTTCCTGACAGCTATTATTTCTGATTCATATTCAGAAGTCTAAATCATTGGGAAAATGTAGTTGTTGACATGGAATATGTTTTCTTTATTTAGCTGTTTCTGAAGCTCTGCTGGTAGAGAGTGGTGTTAGTAATGTCATAATAATATCATATGGAACACACACACTTATAAAATGTATACCTTGAATGCACTCTAAGTCGCTTTGCATAAAAGCGCCTGCAAAATGAATGCATTTAAATATAATGTAATGTCTAGTATTTTGTAAGCGGCTGATAATGGAACTTGATGTAGGTGGAAGTCAATAAGCGTTTATTTTAAAAAGCATTTTGCTAATACTTTTATAATTATTATGCATGCAATTTTGATCATATTAATCGAGAGAGTACTTGGAATATTTGTACTTACACTGCGGATTTGATTTGATTTGAAATGAATTAGCAAATTCAAAAAGCTTATTAAAATGATGATAAACATGATGAGAAATGGTGACCTGTCAGAGCGCCTAAAGTATTCAATTTCCCTTATAAATAAAAGGTTTTCAATTTCACTACAATTAAATTTGTACCTAAAATCTTGCTGTTCATAGAATGTATATTATATTTACATATATTTGTGTTATTTGTGTATATGTATGTGCATAATGTGTAAAAAGTGATTAACTTTGCTGGAGGACTGACTTCTTTTGTGTGTATGATTGTTATCCAATCTTTGCTTTGTCAAATCAAACATTGTTCATGATATGGCACGTCCATCTCCTCCACCCATCATGTGTGAAAAGCACTGGGGCTTGTGCCAGCACTGCTCAGGAACACAGACGCATCCAGAGAAAGACTCGACTTAACTGCTGGGGAGAATCAGATGATGTAATGCATCTTAATCTCATCTTAGTCCCTTTCTGTAATCATGAAAGGCCACATTTGTTCTTGTATTTATCATTTTATTTTATTTAAAAAATGGGAACCACACTGGCAGATGAAACAGAAGTTCCATGTGCTTTAAGCAGGCATGTAGCCCAAACAACTTCCAAGAAGGAGACAACAGATCAACAGAGGGTGAGTCTGTTAGGGGTCCAAATTTGAGAACCACCGTGTGCATTTTAAAAGCAGTAGTTGTTTGCTGGCTTGTGGCATATTGACTTGGTGCAGTTCTCTGAAATGTTCAAAAGAAACCCTATGTGGAGAAGGTTGCTGGTTGGCAGAGAACAGGAAGGTTGGCAAAAAGAAGATCTGCCTGTCCATTCAAGCCACTCATTTCATGCACAATTACATGACATAATTATTATTATAACTTACTTGCCTAACATAAATGAGCGGGAATGAGCTATGCAAATTTTTTCATTCATAATTATAGTAGTGGCAAACGTTTTCAGCATCATGCTTTATTACTGTAGAACTCAATAAGGCACAGATACGTTCATGTAGTCACCATATTATTGGGTGTTTGGGTGTAATTGACAAGTTTTTTTTACTCATCCTTCATGTGATGTTTCATTTTCTGTGTCAGTAAATTCTTTATGGTTTCCTTTACAAAATCTAACCTAACATTTGTGTGACAGTAATAACTGAAACGTTAACAAAAAATGGGGCATAATTTTGATAGTCTTCACGCATAGTCTTCACGCTCAATTAAGCTATATCATTTGCATAGTCTTCACACGCAATTAAAGGAATAGTTCACCCAAAAATGTAAATATACTGATAATTTACTCACCCTCAGGTCATCAAGATGTATCTTCTTAAAATCAGAATTTAAGATTTTCAGTATTTCATTTCAGGCCTTCTCCTTTGAAATAGAACAATACTTATGTATTTTTTAACTACAAATGTTCAGGGTGATAAGCCAGAGATTCAATCGCTCATGATCATGTATATGCCAGCGATGAAAACAATACACTTATACAAATACAAATCTACAACAAAGACAATTAATCTTTTGTACAGTGCTCCACTTGTAAACAATGACGCGCTTCCTGCCTCCTCCTCTGAGACACGTGACCTTACCAACGAGCTTACTTCATCCCTCTCATGAGCGCTCGTCACAGAGGTGTACGGAAGTGAACATTTGTAATTAAAAAGTATTTTCAGTAACTTAGTAAACAGTATATTTTGTTTCTAAAAATAATCAATCGTTTGGATTCAGAAGAACTTTATTTGTCGACTGGAGTCGTGTGGATTATTTTGATGCACCCTAAATATTTAGTTTGGACCTTCAAAAAATGGAGTACATTCACTTGCATTGTTTGAAAGAGAAGGCCTGAAATGAAATCCTGAAAATCTTAAATTCTGTTTTGATGAAGAAAGAAACTCAGACAGATCTTGGATGGCCTGAGGGTGAGTAAATTATTAGAATTATCAAATTATCATTATAATTTGGGTGAACTATTCCTTTAAGCTTGTGTTGGGATTGTAGCTCCATACTGTTATAGTGAGATACAGAGTTTGTTTTAGCCTATTTGCTTAACTGTGAGTTGAGCACTCTTTAGTGAGGTCCTCATCTTTTTGCATTGACATGAATGTTAATTTAAAATAATTTATAGTTCAATTAACTATTAATAAGCTTCAGACAAAGTTCACGCTGACAAATAGAACCTGCATCATTGCACAGTATTTTCTCTCCAACTACTTTTATTGCCGCAGGGCAGTGAAACAGTTATATGGACTGTTTTGGCCAAGATTGAGTAGGCTGGAGTATCCAAAAATATATTACATATACCACCCACCACTGAAACCACCTGAAGGAAACTATGATTTTTTTCATAATGACTTACAAAAGATCACTAAATCCTAGACTCTCATACGTACCATGAATATGTGTGGCAGAAAAAGTCTACTGCAGCAGGATGTTAAAGGATTTGACACAGTACTAGCCTTGTTCTATATATTATTTTCCAGTCTGAAGTGCCTAATATACTGTATAAGTAGTAGCCTGCTTTCAGCAGCAGTTGACTGGCATGGGAATTTTTAATCTTCCACTATAAGCAAAGAATTTGCAGTGATGAGAGAAATATGCGAAAACTGAACTGAATACATATTCATATTTTGCGCGGTTGGGGTTGAGGGGGGGTTGTGAATGTTTGGTTCCTGATGAGACAAAAAACACAGGCAACAATTCATTTTTAAATATATGTTATTGTGCATTTATTAAAGACATTTTTAAAGACCTACATGTAGATATGCAATATATTTTTGAAGTATTTCCAAAAGATGCTACTAGTGAATTAAGTAAAAACAATGCCTATGGGAAAAATAATGGAAAGATGACAGGAAAGATCCCTGTCATCTTGAGCTCCCCTTTTATTACAGCACCTTTACAAAAACCGACTCGTTTATCCATTGTTTATTGCTTGCACCTCTATAATCTTCTTTGTAAACTTGCACACATTTATATTCAATACATTGTGATAAAAAAAAAAAAAAATTATTATATAATTGTCAGGACACACAGACTTCCGCATCCACAAGAAGACCTACCACTTCGCTAGTGGTCATGGTTATCCCCATGTTGCATTTGTGAGCTTAGATGATGATTCAATTCCATCGTAAAATAAAAAAAAGAGTACAAATTACTGTACTTAATATTTCCCACCTTATGCGGATGTGCCCGAGTGACCAAAATGCACAACAGAATTAAATATTTTGATGTCAAATTAAATATATTCATTACTACACCATTCAAAATAATGCATGATTCAGTTTCTTGCATGATTTAAAATAACCCCCCTCACCAGGTGGTCTCCTGTTGCATTTAGGGGGTCTGAGGACCCCTTAGACCCCCGTAATTTGCGCAGTGTTCATAAGTACTCTGCATGGCACCATAAATTCATGTCAAATGATCTAGAATCATATTTTGAATCACTGCCCCAGTGACTCTCGAAGTGTTGTTGAACCTGTGGGCATGTGTGAGCTCCAGTTTCCAGGTGAAACGTCCAGAGTAGCACTTTTTGGTAAAAAATTATCTAATACAGTCAACAGGAATGCATTTTTTAAACTCTTCCCATAACCCAAATCCCAAACCTAAACTTAACCATCAGTGAAATAATTTTTTTATTTTAGAGCGAAAATTCAACTTTCGAATCAGTTGTGCTAGAAGTAAATGTGTTCACTCGTAAAAATATGTTAGCCCATTTTTAAGATTTTCACATTTCAATTTCATAACAAATTTCCAACATATTGAATTGTGTATTCTTTAACAAAATTCAATGAATAAAACTGACATGATTGTTGCCGTGAATGATACAGGGAGACCAGCAGATTAACATAGCTTGTTGTCATGTTGTACTTTAACACACTATCACAGTTTATGCAGTAAACGTAATATTCAACTAGAGAAATGGTCCATGATTAGCAAGAAAATCAAGGATACATGTCTGTTTTTAATTCAGTGTCGCTGACAGGTTGTGACATGTAGGACGCAAGCTATAGCGGCAGATGACTGTATTGATAGACATTTCTCTCTCTGCTAGCAAGATTACTGATCACATTTGTGCAGAAAATGATTAATCGATGATCAATAAGCTTACAAACGCAAATATTATCGTGTATGGTTTCACACTGCTGCGGTTAAATAGCCTCTTCGGGGTGCTTTGAATTTTGAATGGTTTAAAATCAAATGACATTGAACTCGTCTAATTATTGTGCTAAATATGCACACCAGAGCAAAAGGGGAAAAACACTTTCTTACCATTTATCAAGTGCTGAAACAAGTGAAAAACGAAATGGAATCATTGGTGTAACAGTCACTTAAAGTAGGCTACTCTTCTTAACATTACCCGGTGTCTAAAAATGAGCCGATCCTGTAAGAGGTGCTGAAAGGAAAAAGTGAGATTCAGTGCAACAGTCAAAGACGTCCATTCAGCTTATCAGTCAGTATCATTGATCTATAAATAAAATAATTAAAATAAATTTAAAAAACTGTGCAGATGCACACAAAAGCATGTTTGAACAGCCACTTATTCGCCCTATACTTGAAAACCTGACCCAAACTCGGCCGAAAAACCTGACAGTTTTTGGGACTCGTCGAGCTTGTCGTGATGCAGACCTGTATTGCACGTGTAGAATAACAGAATAGTGATTTTGATATTCAAATAGTGCCATGTCATGCGGTTAACGGATTGTCAGCTATCCATGCATGTCCCTAGTCAGTAATTCAGCTGAATGGGCTTAATTTCAGGGTACATGAACTTTTGAAAACAACATGTCAATTTCCTGTGTGATTATGTTGTAGAATGGGAGTCATACTGTTAAGTTAAAAAAAAAAAAAAAAAATGGACACTAGGGATGCCATTTATATTTTTTCAACTAACCACTGAATTGCACACAGGATTTTGGGATATAAAAGGCAGGGGTCTTCATAGTTTTTCAGGCCAAAGATTCATTAGGCAATAGAGAGATGGAGCAAGGACCCGTTACAAATTGTCTAAAACTGAGTGCTGAATTTTAAGCCTGGCCTCTGATATGCATATAGTAGCACATTATGATAATAATATGTTAATACAGTAGTACTATGTGCATGTTATTGTACATCATTATTTGTACATCAATTTTCATTACTATAACGGAGATATAAGCATCATAACAAATATTTTTCATACTGTGTTGCAATCAAAATCATAATTTAACAGTTACAATTCTTTCAATCACAATTATTTTAATGGATTTTGCTGAGTCATACAGTACATTTTAAATTTACTGTAAGATGGAAAAGTAAACGTTTAGCTGAACTTTAGATACTCCTTCAGTGAGATGACTGATCCTTGTGAGTTCCCCAAAGCCTGTCTATTCTGGGGGAGATGGAGGTGTTTGGCACAATATCATATAAGCCTCAGGCTGCAGTCTTAAACGGTTTTAATTTTCAGGTAGGTGAAGTAGGAAAATGCACATTGTGAAGATATTCTGTCACAAAAGGCTCCTCGTGGCCTTTGCTGCCTGCTAGGGAAGTACAGTGCTTCTAGCAAGAGATCCAGAGTTGAATAAAAGGTCATGACTCATATCAGTACTTAAGTCGAACCTCCTCTGTCACTGTTTTAGCCATCTGATGTCTTTGAAAGGAAACTGTATCCATGTCTTGTCCCTAAGCCATGACTTTCAAAAAAATACTTTCCAAATTGCCTCTCGGGTGCCTACAAGTGCGCTAGAATTAAATGCGAAAGCACAGCAGAATAACCCTAGTCATACACTGATGGAAACATGGAAAAAAATCCCTCCTTGACCAGCTCTCTCCATCTTTTTATTTCTTTAGAAACCATCCATCTGGTCGTAGAGCTGAATGGCATGTGTATTACGGCCCAGCACAGAACTGTTGAGTCCGTTCAGCTCAGAGAATATGTCTAGATATGCCAGTTTAGTGAGCCAGATCTACCCTGTGCACGTCGATGAAGTAGAAACTCACGAAGAGCTGTGTGAAACACAAACACGCAAAACAATACAGATCCACAAAAAAGCCAACGGACTTCTAAATGATAAAGTAGCGTGTTGTGTTCTTCTGCAGCAACACACATTGAGAAGCAAAAAGATATGTTTGCAAAGCACTCCTCTTAATAAAATGAATAGCATTCACAACAGAATCCAGAATATCTGTAAAATTAAATCTGCAAATTCTGCACTCATTTCTTCGGCAAAGAGAGACTCACTGTGTAACATTCAGTGAGTCCACAGTGCATGTGGGGCTAAGTGTTATCAGTCCACTTTTCAGACCATCTTCTTGCATCATCATGAGTGACCAACACAACACATTTTGCATAGGGTATATTATTTTCTCTGAAAAACGTATCAATTACTTTGAAAATTTCAGAACTTGCCCACTGTGTCCTTAAAGGTAAATCCAAACTTTATATCTTTTCAAAATATTTTCGGGACTTCTCTCATTTGTGTTTGGTCATACTGTAGCTGCTACTGCTGCAGCTGCATCAGGTGTGTTAGCCTCCACATATGGATTTGCACCAGTTGTTTCTGAAGAGTTGGAGTCTCGAGCTCCGGGCGTAGATATTCTATTATGCTCATTAGTATTAATTATTAATCTGTTGTGTTTGCTAGCTGTAGTCCTCTCAGTCTTCATTAACGATCACTTCACATTAACAATCTCATGTATCGACGTGACAGCAGGGGGATGCAGGTGTGCCGTAATGGGGGTTAGGGTGATTCTAGGGTCCCTGAACAGACAGGGGGCCCAGCAGAACCCCCAAGACTTTTCCTGTGTGATTTTGTTGCAAATGGCCACTTCACAATGGAGAATGCTCTTGCTTGATAATAAAAGATGATCTAATCTGTGGAATCCCCCTAAAGACTTTCAGTGGTAATTTCCCAAAAGTGCTTGTTAAGCGCTAAATTCCTGAAGTTCCAATGCGCTTCCATTTGTACAGTGCAGCATGACTCTTCTGCATCCTCGCTCTGATGAAACAGTGCTGACAAGCAAAAGACAAGAAAACATAATGTGTGCCATTACTGTAGTAACTGTGGAAACAGGTATTAGTTCACAGAAATGTTACAAATTAATGTTAAAACTATAAAAGGGGAGGAAGAAGTGTACTTAGTTTTATTTTAACAAAGGCAGTTTTATTATAACAAAGGCAGATTTAATTAAAGATTTTACAGTAAAGGTTTAGGCTCGCTGGCATAGAATTGGGGGAGACGGGGGCCTCAATGCTGTGAAGGGGGTGATTTGTATCATGCATCTGTCCTTGTTTCTATATTTTAATCAGAGCTGAAAATAATTTTGCATGAGATATCTCATAGTTGCATGGCTGTGAGTCTGTCATATTGAGCCAAAAAACGTCTCGGTTACGTAATTAACCTCGGTTCCCTGAGATGAAGGGAACGAGACATTGCGTTACTAACGCATATGGGGAGTGCCTTCATACACGACCTATTTGAGGAGCGCCTTCATACACAACCTATTTGAAACCTCTCTACAATAACGCCAATATTCTAATATTGGCTATGGTGTTTGAGCCAGCCTGTTTTGGCGCAAAACTGACTGCTCGTTTCGGCGTGAACTGACCGCTATAAAACAGGTGCACAGACACCATTTCCTCAGAATTTCGGACTGAGAACAAGGAACACATTGCTCGTGCCTCAAGAACTCTGAGTCTTGTGGTGCAGCTAGCGTTCGCAATGTCTCGTTCCCTTCGTCTCAGGGAACCGAGGTTACGTACGTAACCGAGACGTTCCCTTACGACTTCAGTCCACTTGACATATACTAACGCATATGGGGAACAGAATCCCATCACGCCGCACTACACAACATAATTTCCTCGAGAGGAAACATGGCGGCGCAGTCTTATGGGACGGCGACCGACATGTGTATGCCGCAGTGAGTGATCCTCATGATGGCCAGGAGGAGAGCACTCATAATGAATATATGAGCTATAGCCATATAGTATGAATTACTCCTTATGAACCCGGCCGGGAAGGGAGTTTATTTATAATGAAGTGCTTGTGATTTATGGCATTA
The DNA here is from genome assembly GCF_025860055.1 of Xyrauchen texanus. Classification (NCBI taxonomy): domain Eukaryota; kingdom Metazoa; phylum Chordata; class Actinopteri; order Cypriniformes; family Catostomidae; genus Xyrauchen; species Xyrauchen texanus. The sequence goes on from NC_068281.1 coordinate 18,692,766, forward strand.
TAACAGCCTGAATGCAGGCGGTTGTGTAAATGATGTGGAGCCCGTACTTAAAAGGGGCATAAGTATATATATATATATATATATATATATATATATATATATATATATATATATATATATATATATGGCCAATGAATAGCAAGGACTTGTGAAGATAGAGATGTTACTTCTAGGTTGTACAACCTTGCGAACGTGTTTTGTGAGGACCATCCTGCTGCAAAACATGTGTCTTGTAAGGACTAGACCCCGAAGCTGCCGCCAGGCGCCGCCATTTGCGCCATTTAGAATTTCAGCCGCCGCCAGCCAATAATTTCGTAAGCCAAATTGAGCCGCAATCTGATAAAGTTTGGCTGAGCCGGCTAGAATTATTTGCATCAAATAATAATTCTATCACATAGAGACATACGAAATATACTGTATAAACAATACACAAGATCTATTTTCCCACTGGATTCATAACAGCACAGTCTTGTGCTCGTTGCTACGATACATAGACTCACAGTGAATTGATGACCAATTAAAATTGCTCGTTTTCCGTACAGAAGAAGCGATGCATTTTTTTCTCGCACTGAGGTGAAATGGCGGAAATAAGCAAGCAAGGTAATTTTGATCTCACTTAAACACCTGAATCAAAGATTGATGTTATGAACCAAATATTCTGGAACGGAGAGATTTATAGCACTGAACGTGATATTACTGCAATGGCAAACGATCATCACTTGCTCCTTCAAGGTGTAATATGATAAGCTTCATCCATGATAATGCCAAGTTATTGTATACAACTTAGCCTACATACATTTAGCCTAAACACAACACATTCTAGGCTATTTGAAAATGTTGAGTAGCATACAGACTACAAAATAAATATGTGCATACGTTGTGAAAGTAAAATCTGGTGTTTTCTTTATTACATTGTATTGCATTTTGTAGAAATATAGTATAAGCCATGCATTGCTTGGAAATATTGAGATCTAGTAAATCAGTATAACATAGACATCTGTAGACATGAAGTGGCAGCTTCAGCCATTTGCTGCTATGAAAAGTTTGGCGGCTGCAGCAGCCATTTAGGTTTTGGCTGAGCCGGCTAGCCAGCCAATAACTTCATCAGCCAGCCATTATTCTCAAAACAAATGGCTTCGGGCTCTAGTAAGGACACACCATTCGTCCATGCCCAGGAGGAGGCCATGCCTCTATTTGAGTGTGCTTAACACCAATTGGACAAGTCTGAACCTGCGATTCATAAGCCAGGGTAAGAAAGTCTTTGCTTGGAGAAGGACATACCTTTTGCACGTCCTCCATAGCATATAAAGATCTGATCAGACAGTCTGCACTGGCAAGTAATTCCAACATTATCAACACCAGCCCTGGCAATTCCAAGCAACTTTTCTCTACCATACATAACATCCTCAAACCGCAAACTCACTCTCATTCAGAAGCCACAGAAGAGAGGTGCAACAATTTCATCACTTTTTTCAGAAAAAAAATAGACACCATCCGTTCCCTGCTATCCAGTTCTTCCACACTGCCTGTCCCAACTGCCAACCCACAGCCTGGGATGTCCAAACCTCTCTGCTGTTTTTCGGTCATCTCACAGCGAGAGGTTGAGGACATCATCAAAAAGATGAAACCATCCACCTGTGCCCTGGACCCCTTCCCCACAGCGCTGGTAAAATCCAACCTTCATGCCATAAGTCCCCTCATCACAAAGGTCATTAACCACTCCCTCCAGGCTGGCCATGTTCCATCAACACTGAAAACCGCTGTCATCAGGCCATTTCTCAAAAAACCCACCCTAGACCCAGAACCAGTCTTTGCCAACTACAGGCCCATCTCCAACCTTCCTTTCCTTTCCAAGGTTCTGGAAAAAGTAGTTGCTGCACAGCTCCAGGACCATCTAAAAAAAAACAATCTGTTCGAAAAATTTCATTCTGGTTTCCGCCCTGGCCACAGCACAGAAACAGCCCTGGTCAGGGTCACAAATGACCTGCTGATGACTGCGGATGCTGGCTCCCCAACTCTTCTCATCCTCCTGGACTTGACTGCAGCATTCGACACTGTGGACCACAACATCCTCCTCCACTGTCTAAATTCCACTATTGGAGTTTCTGACTCTGTCCTTGAGTGGTTTTCATCCTACCTCACCGGGAGAACTGAGCATGTCGCCTTGGGGAGGCTAAATCCCTGACACACAACGTAACCTGTGGTGTCCCTCAAGGCTCAGTGCTCGGCCCCACCCTGTTTATTCTCTACATGCTCCCCCTTGGCCAAGTCATCAGTCGGCATGGAATTTCATTCCACTGCTATGCTGATGACACTCAGCTCTACCTCAGGACAAACCCAATCCCCTCTGCTGCCATGCCATCATCCACTCTGACTACTTGCCTGGAGGAGGTAAGGGCGTGGATGAAGCAAAACTTTCTGCAGCTAAACAGCTCCAAGACTGAAGCCATCTTAGTCGGCACTCCACATCAGATTCGGTCATCTGACATGACCAGCATCACCTTCTCTGGTCAAAATATTCCACTTTCAACATCAGTCACCAACCTGGGTGTTAAAATGGACTCCCATCTGACCTTTGAGGCTCATATCAAACATCTCTGCAAGACCTCCTTCTTCTACCTGAGGAACATCGCCAAACTACATCCCACACTCACTCCGGCAGATGCGGAAAAGCTTGTCCACGCTTTTGTCTCCTCCAGGCTGTACTACTGCAATGCGCTCCTCACCGGGATCCCTGAGAAAAGCCTTCAGAACCTGCAGTACATCCAGAACAGCGCTGCTAGGATCCTGTTGATGGTTCGCAAACATGACCACATCACCCCCATCCTTAAATCACTCCACTGGCTTCCTGTCTCATTCAGGATTGAGTACAAGGTCTTCCTCCTTACCCACCAATGCATTCATTGTGAAGCCCCCTCCTACCTCAAGGAACTCCTAACCCCACAGACCTCAACACGAGCCCTCCGATCTGCCTCAGCATATCTACTGAAACCTCCCAGGACCAAGCTCCGTACAATGGGAGATCGGGCTTTCTGCTCTGCTTCTCTCAGATTGTGGAATGCTCTCCCTGACCACCTGAGGACACCTCAGACTGTGGATGCTTTTAAACGTGGCCTTAAAACCCACCTTTTTAGGAGAGCTTATGATTGAACTTTATCTTCATGCTCTCCATGTGTTTATATGTTTAGCACTTACCTGTTTTTATCATGTAGCACTTTGGGATTTGCTTAAATATAAAGTGCATTACAAATTAAATTTATTATTATTATTATTATGCTCAACGTATGTATGTAGTGCCCGCACAGGGCATAACAAATGCAATGATTTTTCCTCATCTGAATTAAATGGAGGAGGGGAGAAGACCTGGAGATGAACCACCTGTGCTTTGAAGGGTGTGGTCAGGACCTTGGGTAAATAGCCTTTCCTGGGTTTGACAGTGGCTCTAGAAAGACCAGGCCAAACTCCAGACATGAATTGTCGACTGATAATGCATGTATGTCAACGACCCAATTTCTGAGTCCAGAGCCAGCAGTAGTGTGGTCTTAATAGAAAGCATACGCAAATCAACAGAGTCCAAAGGCTCGAAGGGGGGGCCCTGCACGAGCATTTAGGACTAAAGTTAAATCCCAAGTCGGGACTGTGCCTGCCGAGATGGATTTAATCGTCTTGCTCCTTTAAGGAACTTTATGATTAAATCGTACTTGCCTATAGAGGCGCCGGTTTCATGTGCGTGATACGCAGATCTAGTTGTCACATACACTTTGAGCTTTGACGGGGTGAGTCCTGCATCTAATCGCTCTTGAAGAAATATTACAATTTCATGAATGGGGCAGTTTACCGGGTCCTTGCTGTGTGAGAGACACCAATCAGCGAACACCTTCCATTTTAGTGCATAGAAGCGTCTAGTGGACGGTGCTCTGGCTTGTAAAATGGTGTTTATGACTGAACACGTCAGTTCTGGTGCATTTACTATGCTCCATTCAGGAGCCACACATGCAGGTTCCACAGCTAGGGCTGGGGATGCCAAATTGTGTGCCTGAGAGAGGAGATCCCTCCTCAGTGGTATTTCCTATGGTGAGCTGTACAGCATCTCCATCATTTCCAGAAACCATGGCTGGTTGGCCATTTTGGTGCAACTAATAGAACGTTTCCTTGTCCTCTCAAACTTTGCATATGGCAGAGTGGATCAGGTATACTGGAGGAAACGCATATCTGTTTTTCACCAGCCATTTGTTTGCCATTGCATCCCTTCCCAGCGGGGCTTGGGACTTCGGAGAACAGAGGGGATAGTGGGCATTCTCCACTTAGGCAAATAGATTGATTTCTGCTTTGCTGAATATTTCCCAAATCCTCAGTATAGTTTGAGGATAAAGTCTCCATTCGCCCGGTATCACCCGTTAGCGTAACAGTAGACGTGCACAGTAATTCAGGCAGCCTGGGACATATGTCACTCTCAGGGAGAGATGATGCTCGCTCCATAGGAGGGGGTGACGCGTCATTCTCGACAGTGGCGGTGAATGAATTCCGCCTTGGCTGTTTATATATTTACCACAACTGTCATGTTAACTGAGCAAACCAGGACATGACAGCTCACTATTTCAGACTGAAAGCCTTTAAGGCTAGAATTACAGCCAATAGCTCTAAGCGGTTGATGTGCCACGCCCTCCTCACACCTGTCCAGGTGCCAAAAGTTGGGTGTCCACTGCACACCGCCCCCCAACCTGTGTTGGAAGCATCCGTGGTCACCCCTTTTCGCCTGACAACTTGGGACTTCGAGTACCAGAGGGGACAGTGAGTATTCTCCACTGAGGCAAATAGATTGATTTCTGCTTTGCCAGATATTTCCCAAATCCTCAATACAGTTTGAGGGTGAAGTCTCCTGAATTCTGCCACAATTATATATGCCACAACTGTCATGTTGTCTGAGCTAACCAGGACATGACAGTTTGATATTTCTGACTGAAAGCCTTTAAGGCTAGGAATACAGCCGATGGCTTTAGGCACTTCGTGACACTTGCCCCAGCACGACACCTCGCTGGTAAAATGCAAGAGGATCTGTCCGTGGTGCTGAACAGAGGCTGGATATAGTGATGCGCATGCGTCATTGGCGCTAAGCACGTTGCGCCACACGGCGCTTCAGCCAGCACTCAAGAGGTCTCATGTGTAAGAGAACTAATGGAATGATGGCGGATGCCGCCGCCACAAATCCCAGTGCTTTCTGAAACAAGTTTCAGTGGAAATGTTCTCCCCAGTTTTAACTGAGATGGACACTGTAAAATGGCTGAAGCAGTAAAACTGTGCTGGCATAAAAAAACCTCTGATTGCGGCAGTAACAGCCAATTGTCGAGGTAGTTTAGGATGCATGCCGCTCAGTCTCAGAGGGGCGACAATCGCATCAATGCACTTTGTGAATGTGCGAGAAGCCAAAGAATGTCCGAAGGGCAGGACTATGAATTGATACGCTCAAAAACATCCTGTGATGTCTTACAATTTGGATAGATAGTACGCATCTTTCAGATCTATCAACGCAAAACAATCATGTGGGCGTACATGCGATAAGATCCTTTTCTGAATAATCATTTTGAATAGGCACTTACAAATGCGCAATTAAAATGTCTCAGATGCAGGATTGGCCGAAGCCCGCCGTCTTTCTTTGGAACAAGAAAATAACGGCTGTAAAACCATTTTGTGCTTGACAATTTGGCACAATCTCGATCGCGTTTTTCACGATGAGAGGTGTATTTCGGCTCGTAACACTGGCACGTCATCGGACGAAACCATGGAAGACAGAACGCCGTTGAAACGGGGTGGCCGGTGTGCAAAAAAGGATCGTATAACCTTGTTCGATCGTTTTTGCACCCATTCTGAAATACCCGTTAGGGATGGCCACGCATCCGCATAATGGGACAGAGAGCAGTTTGGTTTGCTCACTGTATGATATGATGCGACGCTCACTCTAGGGAAGCGGTTGCGCATAATGTGTGTGCTTTGAATAGGAAAAGGGGGCTCTTTATTGAGAATGTGCATTTGCAACGAATGCTGTATTCTTTTTTGCACTTATTGCATTCATTTGAGTGCAAGACACAGAAACAACATTTTGAATAACAATATCCCTTTCCCGACCAACAAAATTGGGGAGATGGGGAACAGTGTTTTGTGTCTCTCCAATCAAGCCTTTTTTGGAGCAGACCCGGAGGGAATCGCGGGCTCTGCTTTTCGCTTCAAATGCTATTGCCCGTCAGGAGCGCTTTGCTGCACGTAATGATACGCAGGTGCCTGTGAGGCTTTTAGTCGCACGCTGACTTGAAACAGAGAGAGGGCGAACCAGCTGTGATATACTCCATGTGGGCATAAAGTGTCTCATAGCCTGTGACTGCTGCTGAATCGCGACATAACGCTCAGCAAACTTATTCATAGAGCCGCCAAAAAGGCCGGCTGGAGACACAAGAGCATCTAAAAAAGTGGCTTTTTCTTTATCACTCATTTCTGCCCTGGAGCACCTCCATTGTGTGGAGTGCTGATCCAGCTTGTTCTGCTGCTGAGTAAGCTTTTCCCGCCAGTGCGGACGTTTGTCGACACTGTTGGGAAGGATGTACATGTTACTCGCTGGGCAGAGGTGTGCCGCTACCGCCTCCTCCACAGGGGGTAATTGGGCATAACCGTTTTCTTTCCCAAAGAAATGATCCACATTAAAGAGGATGGCGTCACTGCGCGAGGGCGCCATATAAGGTCGCGCGCCAGGACTTGAATAGTTTTCATTATGAACTTCGGGGAAGAAATGTGCGGGATGCTACCGTTTAACGGCGCCCGCACTGCTGGAACCATTCATCAAGGCGAGACGGTTCCTCTGGGGGAGACCAGTCAGGGTGAAGCTCTTCGACTGCCCTTGTAAGGACGCGGAGCATCTCCCTGTCAGTGGTGTGTGCACGTTCCTCGCCCTCGCTGGGGGAGGGGCGGCAGCATTATCCACTGACCATTTGCCTGATGTGGCGAAAGACATGACATCGTCATCATCCCTAGCGTCAGATCCACCAAACGAGACGAGGCCACACGCTCATCAGAGGGCCAGAGCTCATCTCGCACATAGCGTATGGGGGATATATGCGCTTCGTGGAGATTGAGGGGCTCGTGGGGCGTGTGCCGGCACGAAATCCACCTCAAGTTCGTCCTGCTCGGCCTCGCCGTGCCTCCTCGTGTGAACCCTCGGGAATCACAGAAGAGGGGGGTGGGAGGGCGCGAGAGGCTGAATCGTCCCTCAGAACGAGGGCGATTCGTGAGCGAAGCGACTTGAGACATGTCCTCACAGTGAGGACAGTCTGTCTCCATGAGAGCTAACTCTGCGTGGGCGCGGCCCAGACAGAAAACGCAGCTCTCGTGCTTGTCTGACGGCAGGATGTGTCTCTCGCACAAAGAACACTTACGGAACAACATCTTGAAAAAGATGTGAACACGTAAGTGGCTATATAAGTTATATAAATATAAATTTATATTTATATAACTTATATAACTTACATTTATACACACAAGTACAATTTTGCTTTAAAAGGATACTCTACACCTGCTGACGCGCTGCGGAGAATCAGGATGCTGAGGTCCGTTCACCAGCGAAGCGTCAAGCGGCGAAGCTGAGTGATGTTCTTCTCGCTGCCGTGAAGATTCCGTCCACTGACTATTGTAAATCAACAGCGAAGGTAGAGGGCTTCAAGACAAGAGGTAATCGCTGTCTTGAAGGAAGAAATTCTGAGGAAATGGTGTCTGTGCACCTGTTTTATAGCGGTCAGTTTGCGCCGAAACGAGCGGTCAGTTTCGCGCCAAAACAGGCTGGCTCAAACACCATAGCTAATATTAGAATATTGGCGTTATTGTAGAGAGGTTTCAAATAGGTCATGTATGAAGGCACTCCTCAAATAGGTCGTGTATGAAGGCACTCCCCATATGCGTTAGTAACGCAATGTCAAGTGGACTGAAGTCTAAAGGGAACTGAAGTGCCCTCATTGTTGTATGAGTTGGTATCGCCAAACTAGACAGTGGTGTCACGTGGTACCTGTTATTTTCTCAGTGCTGGCCAGGATGCATGAACTCAGTCGTTTATAATTACTGGATGAGGATTTTTTAAAAATGCTTTTATAGATAATGCTGAGGGAGATTTTCATTCACAGGTATGAATCCTTGCAATTATCAGTTTTTATTAAAAATAACTATACAGTGTAAATTATCTCCAAATGGATATAAAGCATTCTTAGATTTAAATGCAGATGCATGAAGGATTCGGTTTTCAAGCATTAAGCATCCCCTGCAGGAATAAAACACCCAAGATAGTCATTGGCTAACAATGTGCAATATCAGTCTGTAGGTCTGTAACCCACACACAACTTTCGAATGAAAACATGAAATACATCACAGGAGTAATATGTTGAGTCAGTGAAGATGTTAAAGGTGTCCATAGAAATGGTCATTTGTTTTTCATGGTGAAGAAAACAGACAGGTAAGAATTTTAATTTTCTGAAAGGGTAAATGTTTTATGAAACATTAACCCTAATGCTTTTTCTGAATGTTTGATATGATACAGTGTATAAATATTTAAGAGTATGCATTGAATTAAGGGATGACACAATTATATTTACAAAAAATATCATGGTTAATTTAACTGTAAAAATTTAGAATCCACGGTTATAAAAATGTTGTAAGCCTACATGGGAAAACTCTTGTGCCTTTGTGGGTACCGGAGCTGGTGCTATGGTTACGGACGGTGGCCGTGTGGTGCTTTCATGACACCAGGTGTCGAGAACTGAACATGAAACTAAAGCTTAAACACACAAATTCCAAAATATAGCACAGGAATTCGATTTACCAGACTCATATCCGTCAAATGAAGATGACGGATGTAAAACATACAGACAGAAGTCCTATAAAGACACATATTCTACAAATGGGACAGGATGCTCCATTAGCCATCCAACAACAAACTAGAAAGTTTCATATTTTTAGCTGTGTTGATTTTATAGTGATGACTTAAAGATGCCAATTTTTGTAATGTTTAAGTGTGCTGACAGAGAATGATGCATTGCATGTTGTTACTATCAGCGAGTAAATTAAAAAAGTTGTGTCTTAAATCTTAAAAAAAATTGTTTAAAGCTTTTGTACAGTTTCCCCATATTCAACAATAAATGTCAATTTTGTCATGACCGGACTTTAAATTTCCTGCTATGAGCAATGTTTACGTTATTATGCATAGTCCAAAGGTTTATTTGTAAGGTGTTGTGGACAGTATTTAGAGTCTGTTGCCAATTCTTTATGTTGGGGTGTCTGACATTACAATGGATTGCTTTAATAAACGGATGCAAAAGAAAAACCACAATAATCTTAAATGTATGCACATTTGAAGCACTCTGTTTACACTTAAGCACATCACTGAGGATGTGCATAAGTGGTGTTGTGCTCTAGATTGGAGTGTCTCTAATTACCTCCTATTTTGTGTATGTGTGTGTATTTAACAGTTTTCTTATTATAGGGCTTCCCTTAGCATCCACGTTTCCCCAGAAATACGTCCACTTAGACTTATTGTCAATTGTCATATGATACACATTTTTCACATCAGTGCTGTAGCATAATAAGAAAGAGTGGCAAAAGACCACTTCATATAATAAATATACTTGAAATGCTAGTCTTTTTTGACCCATATATGCATTCTAGTGTTGAATCAATATATAAAACATAAAACATTCAATATTTCCATTAGAAGCAAAGTCCCAACTCACTAAAATTACATTATTTTGTTGTATAGTTATTTCAAATAAATGCATTATTTTTCTCAAATTAGTTTTTCAGTGTCTCTTATTAAATGTGCAATTTTTAAATGTGCGGTTATTATTATTGATAACTTTAAATGAATAAAAATGATTTTAAAAAATGTTGTACAGGTTGCGGTCCAGAGTGCAAAATTATTAGGGGGCCCAAAAATCCTTATGCCACCCCTTGTTGGATGTGTAAGTACTATTAATGTTTAAAATTTAGCATGATTTTTTTCCTAATAAAAGTATTATTATTGGTTGAATTTAGCTTATTGATTGTATTTTTGTTTACCTTATTATGTTCATGTGTTTGTAATAAATACATTTGTGATCAAACAATAATCGGGGGACCCCTATTGAAGATCCTTGATCTAAGGCAACTAAGGCTGCGCAGGAAACATTTTTCAGCTTTCTGACATGGCCCATATCTTTCCATAAGTATATCATTCCTGGGTGAAACCTTTAAATTGCTTACCATTCATGATTATGTGTTTCACTAATTTAACTTTCTTTGGTCTTACCATCTACATGATTGTGGGAAGTAAATGCTTTATTTAATTGTTACCACAATGTTTTTATTATTTATTTTAATTTTGTTGGTTTTACAGATTTTGAGGGTAATCAAATCTTTCTAAAAAATATGGTTTAATCCAACAATATTAGAAATATTGGAAAAGATTCAGAATGGCCATTCAAAAAAGTCCAATCCCCAAAATAGTTAGAGATCATTTTTAAATCTTTTATTTAGGCTGGGATGCTTGCTAACTCTTCTCACAATACAACTGGAATTTCAGAGCAAGTAACCAAGAAACTAACTGTAACACTACACAGGCCTCAGCGTTTGTGTACCCTGAATGTCGCTTGTCCTGGTATTTTGTACAGAGCATAGAAAACTATGCAGCTTCATTCCTTTGTGTCATTAGTTTACACCATGAAAAAATACACCATGTTAAATCATTAAATTACACAGGGATTTTAATTTTTATTATTATTATTTCTACATTATTCTCTAGGACTTTATCAATTTCATACCTAAAATTACATCAATTTGTTTTCTGTAAAATCTTATTATGCTCTGTTGCATCATGATAATTTTATTATTTTTTTTATTTATTTATTGTTTAGATTTAGTTTTAAAGCATAACATTTCTAGAAAGTCCTGATAAGAAGTTAAATGTTTTCAGTTTCATTAAAGATGTCATGTATTGTTGGAATTAATTAGTGAGTCGCTAAATTGGATTATTATGTTCTGTCCTGTTTCCTTTGTATTTTTCATTTGAAGCAACTTGTCTTTGGTCTCATCTTGTTCCAATTGTTCACACATTTGCCTTGTTTTCTTATTATCCCATTGTCTCCAGAAACCATTCGTGCACCCATGATACATTTAAAAATTCATGAATGTATTGCCTTTATATAACAAAATAACAAACCAAGTGGCATTTATTTTAAAGAAAGGAAGCACAAGCATGCTTTGAGCAAAACATACATAGGTTTGTTAGGTTTCAAATTATACAAATGATATATTGTTGAATATTAAAACTACAAGGATTTGTTTTAATATTGAGACATTTTTGGTTGTTAAAATTCTCTTTGCACCGTTGGTTACTTTGACCACACTGATATGTTTTCATTGGAAAGCACATATTGTTCTCTAGTTTTAGCACTTCCGTCCCCACTGAGACAGCGTTTTTGTCTAGTGAAAACTGAGCTTTTCGAAAACACTCTCCTAATTGGATAAATTTCAATATGTTGTCTTTGCGTTGAAGTGTGCCTGGAAAAATTGAGAAATCTTAAAACAACGATGTATTTGTTGTCATGGGACAGAGTCATTTGATCCATCCAACCCAAAACAGTCAAGATGGCGACACACAAGTGGTGTTGTTGTGCCTGCTGTTTACTTTTGAGAGCGTTGTAAAGACAAATGTTACTATGTACAACATTTACTTTAGATTCCTTCAAAGGCGACGGGAAGTTCATGCGGAATTGCGGTCAAAACAGTTGAAAACACAGAAAACTGTGTTTCAAACCATACATGGAAATGATGCAGGGCCATGCTTCTTATGTTGTTTTCACATGTACAGTAAGGGGATTTAAGTATTTTAGGACTTTCTGTGTGTAAAACATTTTTCAAATGTAAACAGCAGTTTGAACAGTGAGTGTTTCGAATGTGAAAATGCAGTTTTCAAATTTATCTGGATTAATGTGGACTTAGCTTTGTTAGCTCAGCTGTGGAAACTTGAGGGGAAGTGACTTACAACTTGACTCGGTTTGTTTACAGTAATTGAAAAATGGTTGTTTCTGGATCCACTTTTATCTTGTTAAACCGCACACACAATATACCACAACCCACTTGCCTCGACAGCAGGTTAATTGCCATCATGCTTCGAGCAGGGAAAAAGCAACAAATCAATTACATTTGAGGGTTCAGCTATGCATAGTTGTGACAGTCTTTTACCTCTTTATGACAGAAAGTTTGGCTTAAGGTCACAAAATATATATATCTAACAAAAAGCCATCTGTCACTGCTCTCTTTGAGCGTGAGAAGATGAAGAGAAGATGATCTAGTCACACGCAAGCCGCCTAAACGCTTATTATATAACTGTGGAGGGTCCACAGCTGCAATGAATCTGTGTGCTTTGCAAACCTGAATGTCCCTCTTCTTGTCTCATCATTTGAACTATTATGAAACTTTGTAAATGGATACTTTCCTCAATGGCAAGGCTGATGGCATGTGATTTTTATCTTATTGTGCTCCTTTGGCACACTGTAATAAAATATTTATAACTTTTATAGTAGTAATACAACATTTTATTACAATTAAATGACATCTGTAGAATCAGAATAATCAGTTGTGTTCATTAAAGTAACCTCTTTATATTTAAACATCAACTCTAGTAGTGTGACGTACACAGTACTTTGCTGGTGCTTAGGACATTTTCAGTTTTTACTTTTTTATAATAAATTATATTTGTTGATTGTAACTGTTACGTCCCTTTTTATGTTGTCTAGGGAATAAGGGAATAACACTTTTAAAAAGTGTGTGTGTGTGTGTGTGTGTGTGTGTGTGGACAGAGCAAGAAAAAGAAATCTATCTCAAAACTCATCTCGAAAGGATTTATTAATCCACAATGCCATGATAGATGAGTGAAGAAAATAATATTTACAATATATACAAACAATAAATTAGATCAATAAACATACTAAAACACAAACAAAAACCCAAGGTGGGAAGGCACGAGAGATGCCAACTCAAACAAATCAATAAAACAGAACAAACTAGCTAAAGGTTAATTCAACTAAACTAACTACCAAACATAAAATGTAGAAAAGTCTTCGGCGTCAAGACGCTCTAACCAAAACTACGCTAACTATTATAACAAAACTTACAAGATGGGCACTCTCCTAAACTAGTGTTTCTAACATTCAAAACATCCTAAATAGTGCAAAGTGTATATCGCGCGACCTACTAACCTGCTCCCTCCTTCCCAGACTCACACGCTCCGTGTTAATTGATCGGGACGAACAGTAAAATGACAGAACACTAACACCATTTGAGAATAGATTGAACAAACAATAGACACACACACACACACACACACACACACACACACACACACACACAAAACACACACACACACACACACACACACACACACACACACACACACACACACACACACACACACACACACACACACACACACACATGTTGTGTTTCCATGTTTTATGGGGACTTTCCATAGACATAATGGTTTTTATACTGTACAAACTTTATATTCTATCCCCTAAACCTAACCCTACCCCTAAACCTAACCCTCACAGAAAACTTTCTGCATTTTTACATTTTCAATAAAACATAATTTAGTATGATTTATAAGCTGTTTTCCTCATGGGGACCGACAAAATGTCCCCACAAGGTCAAAAATTTCGGGTTTTACTATCCTTATGGGGACATTTGGTCCCCACAAAGTGATAAATACACGCTCACACATACACACACACACACACACACACACACACACACACACACACACACACACACACACACAGACAGACACAGACTGTCAGTGACAGCGAGTCAAACAAGTATGCCAAAGTGAGAAAAAAAAGCTGTCGACATGGAAGTGATCACGGGTATTTGAATGAAATGGTGAGATGTGATTGGATAAGTTGAACCGAAACGTCATCGTCCTTCATGAAGATGGTAGATTGAACCAACGAACACCTGAAGCACACGCACCACAACAACAACAACAACCCCACATTTCCATATTGCAACACTTTGAATACGTACGAGTACGTAACAGTAACCTTGAGTTTTTATGCTGACTGTTCATATCGGTGTGAATGCATAATATTTCTATTCACCTTTTTCCTGAATGTGGAAGTGTTCTACGATTCGACTGTTTTCAAATTCCAGTCTTCAGTCTTTTCACTCCCGTTAGCGTGTATTCTTAGCAGGTACTGTATTAGTGTACGTACTGGCTGTATAGTGTTGATACTTCACAGATTCGATATGACATGTATGTTATTTTTTTCGATTTCTCCCTTTTTCTCCCCAATTTGGAATGCCCAATTCCCAAAGTTCTCATGATGGCATAGTGACTCGCCTCCATCCGGGTGGTGGGGGATTAATCTCAGTTGCCTCAATGTCGGAGACGGTCAATCCATGCATCTAATCATGTGGCTTGTTGAGCACGTTACTGTAGAGATATAGTGCATGTCGAGGCGTCACACTATTTTCCCCGTCATCCACGCACAACTCACCACGCGACCCACCAAGAGCGAACCACATTATAGCGACCACGTGGAGGTTACCCCATGTGACTCTACCCTCCCTAGCAACCAGGCCAATTTGGTTGCTTAGGAGACCTGGCTGGAGTCTCTCAGCATGATTCAAACTCGCGACTCCAAAGGTGGTAGTCAGCATCTTTTACTCGCTCAGCTATCCATGCTGCTATATGACAGTTTTTTTATTGACAGTGGCTCAACCCTGTGTGTAGAAGACATGAAGCAATGGTCCGAGGTTAGTTACGTTGATATCATTAACTACTTTGAATTGTTATGACAGCCAACAACAGCACAAGTTGAGCTTGAAATTCATTTTTACATTTAAAAAAAAAAATGGTTGTTGTTCTCCATTTGGATTGCTTGTTTTGGTAGATTTACATTACATCTCATCACAAGAAACAGAAAACAGACAATTAGAATCATCATTGTGCTGCCCCGGGATTGCTCAGAAAAACTGTGGATACTGAAAAGTACAATAAGGCACATTTTAACAGTATTTCAAAATGACTACAATATAATGCTTTGACAGTAAAATTCTTATAAATGTATAAAATCCTGCCAATTTGTACAGTACATGAATTCAGACAAAAATAGAAATGTATTTTTACAATTACTCTTAATCTCCCTTGTGAAGATGAAACATGAGACTTCTTTACGTAAGATCGACATGTTAACAGTTATCTAGAACAGTTATAGTAGAAATGTATCTGGAAAAACTCTGGTCCTATTATTTGTTTAAGACTCAAATAACAGGAGCAGCCTTCCTCCATGGTCTTGCCAGATAACACAGAAATTGATTCTTTGGAGGAAGATCCATAGAGATGACTGCACTTTCAGTAAGCTGCAGAGTCTTCGAAAGCTTTCTTGGTCTTTAAGGGGCTTAACTCCGGTTCCTGCTGAACTGAGCCAGTGCTAAATACATCAACTGTTATCAGCTCAGTAGGCACAGGAGGTTGAACCCAGGGTTGTACCCCACACTGGTGTCACCCAGTTACAGGGCTTTCGTGAAGAATTGCAACATCCATGTTTTTCTTCTGATTAATCTTAAATCCAAATGTGGATCAAAATCAAAGCCTTTCCAGTTTCCAGCTAGATAACTTAAAAACATAAAGCAGAAAAAATATTGCATCAGATCTACAAAGTCTTACATTGAAAAGAAAAAAAAAAACAGAAAGATGGGTCTTGGCATAGAGCAAGGTGTTATTGCAATATAAGTGAGCATCAAGTAAATCACGTTCTATCATAATGGGAACTTTCCATGGACTCATGTTGTTTTATACTGAGCTAATTATATTTTCTATCCTCCAAAACTAACCCTCACATAAACCTTTAGCATTTTTACATTTTCACTTTATTTTAGAATCTTTATTAAGCTGTTTTTCTTGTGGGGACTGTTGGAAATCACCTTTATTTTGTGGACCAGCCAACAGTCCCCACAAGAAAAACAGCTTAATAAAAGATTCTAAAATAAAGTATTAATGAAAATGAACTTTCACAATGTAGGCAACACCTGACCTACACATAGACAGGGACATGTTTATTAGCTATCTTAGACATAGACTTATGTTGTTTTTGCACAAAGCGTTTTAGTTTTTTATATAAAATATATATTTTATATAAAAACGAATTATGTACAGCTAAATATAAATACTATAGACTAACCCTTCCCCTAAAATAATACTTTTAGCATTTTTAGAGTTGAAAGGCATGGGTGAAGGGGGGGGGGTAATAAGAAACACCACTGTTTGGAGTAATCATCGGTGATATAGCCCAGTGGTGCTATATCCAATGTCAACTTGACCAGACCACCCGGTCTGAGAGGGCGGGTGGGATGGAGGATTACACTGACATTTTCCCCAGCCAGTCATTTTCTGTAGTTCCTCTAGATCAGGTTCATGTTCCTCTTTCAGTTTGCTGTAGTATGGCCTGCCGTCATGTTTGTGTTCTCACCTGTGGCTGATTTTGAGTCTGGGCTTCAGAGGAGCGGAACTTAGCCACTGTGAACATAGGATATCCGAGATCTGTTCACAGAGTGAGCCAAGTCCTGCACCTCACGAAACTTCATCAAACGTCACCATATGTTTGCAACATAGCATAAAATCTAGATGTTCAGCGATGCATTGGTCAAACTATCATTGGATTGGATATCAGAAATCATCACTGTCTACACTGTAAAATGAAATTGCTTGTCACTCAACAGTATTTTTGTTTATATGATTTGTTGCTGGGGATAAATTAAAATCAGTTTACATACTAACCCAAGACAAACAATCAACATTAAAGAGGAGAATAATTAATAATGTATTGTTTATTTGCATTCACACTGTATATTTTATAGTATGCGCTATCTATTTATCTATCAAGTTGACATCTGTCTGTCTGTCTGTCTATATTTGCAGGGTTGGGGAATAATGAAATACATGTAACGGGAATAAGTATTTCATATACAAAATTTAAGTAACTGTATTCCACTAGTTACAATTTAAATCATTGGTAATTACAATACAGTTAAATTGAAAAAGTATTTTGATTAATGAAGAGATTACTTTGCATTTTATTGTCATTTGTTTAATTTAATATTTAGTCCTTTCAGATGGGAAACATTTATACATATAAATGATGTGATCCAAAGTGCATTTGAACAGCGGTGAAACACTTTCTTATAATGTGTTACATTCATACGAGCAGACGTACATTTGAAGTAAATTTGGAGCATAAGAAATAGAAATAAACCTTGTGTAAATTGTCAGCTTTATGTTAAGCTAAAATGCTATTTCTAGCCATTTTACATGCAAGTTACAAGGCACGATCATATGTATTTTATCAATTTCTTTTTTCTAGTAAAACCTTTGATTTTAGGGCAAAAATCATATTTTTGATAATCATTTTTGTATTGTTTTTGTAAAAATACCTAAAAATCCTTGATTAGATTGATCTTGTTTTAGAAACAACACAGCATAAGATATTTAGGATTTCAGAGAATGTATTTTTATGATGTGTATTTTGTCTTACTGTAATGGCAGAGTTTTTATAGTCAAAACAAGTGAAAAAGATCTACCAGTGCTGAAGTAATCCAAAGTATTTCGAATACGTTACTGACCTTGAGTAATCTAACATAATATGTTACAAATTACATTTTACAGCATGTATTCTGTAATCCGTAGTGGAATACATTTCAAAAGTAACCCTCCCAACCCTGTGTGTGTGTATGTGTGTGTGTGTGTGTGTGTGTGTGTGTGTGTGTGTGTGTGTATGTATATATATATATATATACACACACACACACACACACTTTAAAAAGTGTTATATATAATACATACATAATACACTTTAGAAATATATATACTGTATATAAAAATACTATATATATACAAACATTCAATACAAGTATTTCATGTATTCTCTTAAAAACAATGTCATAAAAACAGCATGCATAAAAATCAAAGAATTACCTCACCTCTCATATATATATATATATATATATATATATATATATATATATATATATATATATATATATGTCATAAATACATACTGTATAGCTGTAGTATATATAAGTTGAACAAAGAAAATTGTTCAGCACTACAAATTTCAGTTATTACTTATTTAGCCTTTAGTCATGGTTCATTCTGAGGGTAGGTTATTCAGTCTTCAGGGAATGGTGAGAAAAATATTGGTGCATTCGGTTTGATTTGACTAAGGGACAGGTTTGACAGCTTCATCCATCAGGGTGTAAGCAGGGTCAACTGACGAAGACTTTCCTGAAGTAAACAGTTCACAGCTGGTTGGAAATCCCTGGCAATGTGATTTTATGATATAATCCCAAATCACTCTGCCAGGAATCCCTCCAGCTGGCCCATTGATGAGATGACCAGGAGAAAGAGAGGAAGAAAACATTTTGTATTCCTGTAGCTCATCTGGTAGAGCATGGCACTAGCAAAGCCAAGGTCATGGGTTTGATTTCCTTGGGAAAGAATGCACACCTTAAATGCAATTTAAGTTGCTTTGGAAACATAAGCATCAGCCAAATGCATAAATTAAATATTAAAACAGCATCTAAGACCTAGCCAGTCAGCAAGTGGCAGTGACACACTCCATTCCTCGCTGCTTTGGTATTGCACGCCTCCTGTTTCACACTCTGCTCACAGGAATAATTTGCCCAAACTCACTCATACTCTTGAGAAAACAAACTTCCAATGGAGCCACAGTGTCTTTTGTTTACATGACCCTGTGGCAGAAAAGGTTATATTTGTTTGTGTGTTCACCTTGTCATTAGATGGCATAATGGGTGTTGACAGAATTTGTCCTCTTGCCAGAAAATTGTTACCAACTTTAGAGGAGTATGATCCCCACATCAAAGTGTTCACACATTTAAATGGTGCTGCTCGTTATGTGGAATGAGTGTATCACATGAAGTGACTGACATAATGAAAAACACAGACAATTGTCAGGGTCACTGCAACAACTAGATAATAGAGTTTATACTCCACATGAATCATCTGGGCTGTTGTTTCATGCGGTGACTCACGACATTGGTCAGGGCTGTGAATGTGATCTGGCTCATCTCCTCTCCAAGTGTCTGTAGAGATGTTTAGATATAGCCATTCCTCATCAGTGTGACTGAAGCCAGAATCTAATTGAGTTAGAGGCCACAATAAAAGCCACTTTGTCTGAACTAAATGCAAATGGATTTCATAAAGAGCAGTTTTTGCTCTTTTAAACCTTTAATATTGTATTATGGGTTTTTATTATAAGGGTTTAGGGGCGTACTGGCCATAGGGAGAACCGGGACTTTTCCCAGTGGGCCGGCCACAAAACGGGGCTGAATGGGCTGGTTTTTATTTTAAATCCAGGGTGATTTCTCTTCCCAGTCTGCCTCTGTAAGTGTTAGTGTCATATTGGCAACTGCATGTGAAATACACTGCATAACCTAAAACATTAGATGGCAAGTTGCTCTGTCCTTTGTCAGTTGGCTTTCAATGTCTTTGAACCAACATGGCTGTGATACTTGGAGTAAAAACATTGCATTTTCTCATGTCAGTAAAAACTTACCCATGGCTGCTTTTTTTTTACATTCTCTCCAAAAAGACGTCATGGAAAGATCTGGAAAAAAAGAGGGAGAGAGACTTTTATTCTTTTTGAAAGCTGTTTAAAATGTCCTTTATTTATCTCTGAATGATACAACATTAAAAGTGAAAATGTGCAGATGTTACCTTAATTCTATGTGATCTGACTTTTAAATAACCTTTACTGGTCTAATGTGGTCAAGTTGATTCAGTTACAGTATATTAAATAATATTTTCACTTGAATGAAATCAGTTAATTAGATATGATCAAATGAAGCATATATATATATATATATTTTTACAGTGAGTAGGTGTTATGAAGTAGGCTGAGCTGTTGTAGTCAAGCTACTTTCAGTTTCCATATGAATAACATAATACACGTTGAAAATAGGAGAACGTAACCTAAACATGAATGCTCTAAATAATTTACAGCTGGCTTCAAATATAAAGTTTATGCCAAGCATGGACAGGCAATTTATTAATGTTGTTCTTAATGAAGCAGGCAGAAATTATTATCAGAGTTCTCATGCTATCTTATGGACAAAGTAAATCCTGTTATCCCTGGCCAATGGAGCAGCAAACCTGGCCTCACAAAATATTTCTCTCAATGCAGTACATCTGGATGCTGATTTCAAAAATAAACAATCACTTTTTGCCCTTTGGCAGTGTTCAACTCACAGATTAACTTCTCTACTTTCTAATAAAAAAGAAAGGAAGAAAAAGGAGAATGTAAATATGTGTTATTTGTTATTTGTTATTTAAAACTACTCAGTCAAGTGGTGCATTAAGCTCTGAAACACCTGGAATTGTGCTAATTGTCTCATTTGTCAATCAAGCCTGAGCTATTAGCCAGGCAAAGTTTACTTAGTGTTCCCTGCTACTCTTCACTCATTCAGAAACCTCAGTGGTTGCAAGTGGAAACTGTTTTCCATTTGTCTTTGGTAGCTTAATACTTGTTACTTAGTTCAGATCCTGAGAGAAAGCTCAATAAAACCATTGTCTGATGTGACAATGGTTTTATTGAGCTTTCTCTCAGGATTTCTTCTTTTGAAAAAGCTAAAACACCTTTCAGAAATCTCAATGGATCCAGTCAATCAAGGACAAGTGAAATTATGTGACCTAATCTGGAAAAGAATGAGTACTATTGGATGAAAAGTGAATTAAACCTGAAACTCATTAAAGGGAAAAAAGAAAAAAAAAAAGAAAAGGTAAAGGTTTCATTAAGATAAAAGCATGATTACTTTTAAAACCATTGAAACACAGGCACTTGATATGAATCATAACTCTCATCTAATTTTCATAGTCAGGTTTCCCAGTGTGGTTTCATCAGTGGTCATGCGAAACTTACTTTGTAGAGAGTTTGGAAAAATCATTAAGCTGTTGGGTTGTTCTGTGAAGTTTCATGAACTTATTGCAACTCATATACATTTATGTATAGTTTTTCATGATATGTAGTTGCAAACAAAGTTGCATTAGTCTGCATGAACCAGCCAAGCTTTGTGTGTAAATTAAGACATCGATTTCATCAATGTTCTTGAAAAAACTTGTTTTTGGGTTTTAGTGATCTCTCTTTAGTGATTTTGGGTCTCTCATAATTTCTATCTTCTACTTTCCTTAAGCCGAAGCAGCATGCCTTGGAAATTACTGCAATTTCTCATTTACAATCATATTTCATCAAACTGAACAATGCTCAATCTGAGACTTTATAGATATTGCAGTTTCATTTTTAATGCATGATTTTCTGTAAAGCTGCTTTAAAACGATGTGTTGTGAAAGGCGCTATACAAATAAAAATGTCTTGTCTTGACTTGTACTGCAAGTCTGTAATATTACCAGGGCCCCTCTTCCCATGATTACACATGATTTTCACAGTCTCAGCTGTTATGTCTAGACAGCCAGGGGCAGCCCAGGACACACGTGATTGGTTTGGCTGGTCTTGTTATTGTTCATTGTCAATTTGTACATTATTTTCTTGGTGAAATTAATCAAATCTTATTGAGTTGTCATTATTGATATATATATTTTGTTTGCCTTTGTCAGTTTAAACAGTCCTGTCTTCGAATGCGAACTTCATCCAGAAGTGAATATAATTCTATATGTTTCATTCTGGAACTACAGCATGTAGAGTGCTGTTTCCCAGTGGGACAAATATTAGTGGCGCACCCTAAGCACTCCGCCATCCTCAGAAGCAGGTTAGTTGCTGATGATGTCAGATACATTCTCACTGCTCTTCCCATGAGAATGCTAGTATACGCTAATTAGCATATGTTGATTATCCTGTTGCTCAAAGTAATGAGTTTTAAAAAGATTTTTCATCATAATGATGTGATTTGATGATATTTTGCAGTATTTTGAATGCTTAATGCTTTAATTAGCTCTAGCTCATTAGCATTTTCTGTTCCGTATGCACAGAGAGAAGGGGAGCGAAAGTGCAACATATAATACGCTGAATGTGCCTATTTGTCTCTACAGCAGTGGTTCCCAACCCTGTTCCTGGAGGCCCCCCAACACTGCATATTTTGGATATATCCCATATCTGACACACCCAATTCAGGTAGTAGAGTCTCTAACGAGCTTGAATTGAATAGGTGTGTTTGATTAGGGAAATATCCAAAATGTGTTGTGTCGGGGGGCCTCCAGGAACAGGTTTGGGAACCACTGCTCTAGTATGCCTAATGTTCCATTTTGTGTTTGTATGCGTTTTAAAAAAGAATGTTTTGAGTTTACTAATGTTCACGTAAAAAAAGATAGATCTGATTCCAAGTGTGCATTTATTTTCATTGCTTTTTATTATGTTTTTTTTGCTTTCTTTACTAATGTATTTATTTTTTTCCAAATTTCTCATTCAGTCTTAATTACTGATGGGTAAATTGTGTTTGTTATTTGCGCTAGATATTCTCTATATTCTGTGAACTAAGAATTGTATTAGCTTTTTTTAATTTATTATTGTTAAATAATATAACAATTTAAAAAAAAAAAACATGTTAGCTGCCCATGGGGTCAGACGTATTCTAACTGGTCTTCCCACAAGAATGCTGTACACCATATAACACTGAAAAGTGCTCTATATGTCTCTACAGGAATAAAATCACACAGATCTCATCCTCCAATGTCTGTTCTTCCTTGTTTACTCAAGTTAATCCACACACCCAGAGTAAAACCTCTACATGGACAAAGGGAGCCATTGCATGTTGGGAAGTGGGTGGGCGGGCTTCCCAGGCCGATACTGCAACTAAGTTGACTGTGTGCCCAGTGCGTATGGAAAAGGCCCTTTGGCAGGGGCCTGAGGTTTAGACAGGGGAACCATGATGCAGACAGAGCCAGCTGTGTTGGTTTGAGAAACTGATGGCAAAGGTGAAAACACACTGCAGGACTTGGTGTCGCATGCAGACTGATAAAAACAACCTACAGCATGGCAATCAAAGTCCCATACATGGACTCAAGAATACACACAAACATGCATGGATAAACAGTGAGAAAGACTCAGTGTAACGAATGCAGGAATGCAGACAGGAGGTGCGGATCCAAATGCAGGTTTTATTAATAACAACGTGAAAACGGATAAACTGGGAACAAAAGAAAGATCCACGATGGGAAAAAGGAACTAAACACGAGATAACAAAATGAGAGTGAACAGGCAGGGAACATCCACGACGGGCAAACAAAATAAGAGTGAACAGGCAGGGAACATCCACGACGGGCAGGGGAAACATACAAAACGGTCAGAACATCGACATTCAACGTGAGCAAACATTAACGATTGACCAAGACTGAACAAAGAACCAGGGTTTAAATACAGACAGGAGCAAGCAAGGGAATGAGGGACACCTGGGGAACAATCAGGGAAGGAGAAACAATCAGTGGAAAACCAATCATAAAAAGAACTACAACGGAATACAAAAGCCAATCAGGAAACAGGAACTAAACTAAATTTCAACATAAAAGCACAGAAGCAAACGACAACAGAGAACATGACAGCATAAGAGAAACTACAAAAGGACCACAAAAATCAAAACAGGAACTAAACAAAACTTCACAATAACAGTACAAAACACAAAAGACAACAGGGAACATAACACTTAGACTAAGAGCATTTTAGTTAGAGACTAAATACTCCACTGGACATCTAATATGCTATTGACAATCTGATCTTATCAACATTACGTAACCGTGGCAATATTTTTGGCAAAACAAGTTTATGTGCCTTATTACACGTTTCACCGCAGTTTCCCTGTAAAATTTCCAGCGGGGACGCAAAAAGTGAGTTAAATGGTGTCGTAATCAGATGAGATTTTTAAGGTAAATATTAGATGGAGGTTTTAATGAGTAAAGCCTACCTACAAACCTAAAGCTTTAATCAAAACCTAACCAATAGTCTTGTAAAAGCAAATGAGAGGTAAACAAATCAGACCTCCCTAACCTAAACCAACACTTTACCTAAACCAACACTAAACCTAAACGAAAGTGTCCAGAAACAAAATGTGAAATTAAAAAGTACATTTTCTGAAGCAACCACATCATATCGTGTCACTTCTATGACACTTTCATGTCACATGTCAACTTGCGTGATTGGCTGGGCTCGAACAGTGAACTTCCATGTTCAAAATCCAACACTCTATCAGGTGAACTACAGCAAGTGGCATTAAGGGTGTAAACATTTACAGGTGGGGTCTGTAATGCTTTTGTTAAAATTTATAGTTTTTCAAATTATGTATTAAATTAAAAGTGTTTTGATATCATAACAAATCAGTTTGTGAGTAATAGAGTGAAAAATACGTGTTTATAGTCATAACCAGCCATTGTAGCAGTGATGTGTGTGAAAGTGAATAAAACCGTTGTTGTAGTGCCTCTAGCGTTCATAGTTTATCACATAAAAGTTTGTAAAAATGTATTTATATTAACATTCAATCTATGAGATTGTACATAAGACTCTTAGTTCAATTGTGCTGAACATATTCTGGAAATAATTAGGACTATCAGTAATAGCGCATCCAAAATGAGATTTGCTAGTTTCTAGAGGGTCACCTCCCTTCCAGGATTCTCTTACCACAAGGACTGTGCATTGCAATTACTTTAAGTGTACTTGTTTTTTACTTCAAGCATTCATGCAAACCATTTTAAATGTAACTGATTTGTGGTTTCATGAACCATCATTTTAATATGAAACAGAAAAGGTCAAGGTTTTGAGTTGCAATATAAACCATGTTGTTGTTTAAAATATTTTGGAAATAAAGTTTGTGTAATAATAATATTATTACATATGATTTAAAAAAACAATATTCGTTCAATTATATTGCAATTGTAAATCTAAAAATCCAATTTATTTCCTATTTATTCATAGTGAATCAAAGTGTAATGTTAGAAACACAGAATACATCCTCCGAAGAATTCATCAAAGTCTCTCACTGATGGTTTACATTTTCCTCCTGAGGTACCACATAAAAAAAATAAAACAAAATCACATGGAGTTTGAGTCACATTTGCCAAAGTACTTCCAAAGACACTCTTCATTAACGAAACATCTAACAGGCCCTTTAACTGAAGGAACTATTAAGCAGAAAGCTGCATGAGTTCAAAAACCACTCTCTGAGGACACAAGAACCTAATCAGACACTGACCAGATGATGGCTTGTTCGCATAAGTCCAACTCGGCCCTTAATAATAACCCTAAATGATGAACACACTAAAGCTTTCAATATACTATAGCTGCAATTTTCCAGAACAAGACATGAGACATAAATAAAACGAGACAGTAAAATTTGGCTTTCGACATAATGTGTTCAATGATGTGACTCGGCTACAGAAGTCCTAGGAAGGGCCAATTATTAAAATGATAGCAATTTTGGATAATTAACCTGCCGTACTGTTGCAGACTGCTTGCCGATTAGTGGCGCTGGGACAAGTAGCTTCAACGTTACTTTCCCACACGTAAATGAAGGTTGGGAATATTTGGGGACTTTATTGGACTTGGAAAAATGCAATAAAATCTCTCTTTCTGAATGCACCCATCTGTTGGACCTTAGAACACTTCCTGTAAACAAGTCGTAGAGAACAAAACCTCTCACACCAGGTCTTTGCCCATAATTGCCCTTTCATCTTTATTTTCCTCTTTTCTTTTTACCCTGCTGTCTGCCTGCTGTTTTTTGCCAAAATTCACATTATCACTGTGACACTTAGCAGGGTCCAGGTCACCTTGAAGGTGTATTATTATGATGGTGTTAAATGTCATTCTTTTTACTTGTCAAATCCAAAAATATAAAAGATTTCGCACTTGATATGTGGGAAGTGTCTCAAAAGTTGGAGCTTAAGATGAAAATGAAAATTCTTTCATCATTTACTCAATCTCATGTTTTTCCAAACTCGTATCTTTCTTTTTTTAACTGAACACAAAATGAAATGTTAGACAGAATTTGAGGGATTAACAACCTCAGTCACCATTCACTTTCATTGCGTTTTTCTTTACAATGAGAGTAAATGATGACAGAGTCTGTCAGTACCTGACAGATAATCTCCTTTTGTTCCATAGAAGAAAATATGTCATACATGTTTGTATCAACACAAGGGTGTGTAAATGATGTGGAAATGTAAATGTTTGGCTTGACAATTCTTAAATTATTCCTAGAAATTTTCTGAAACAAATGGTATTTTGTGCCACTAGAAATCACTAAATTATTGTAATTGTACAAATATACAGTTTATTTGGGTGACGTCTCAGCAATGTGAATGCATCTTTTATACCTTATTTTGGTTTCTTATGTTTTTCTACTGATTAACATTATTATTTTCTTTGGCCTGCATTTTTGAGGAAATTAGTAATAAATCCTAACCTGATTTATTCACATGTTGGCCGGTATGATGTAATTTCCCTTCCCCCTCCTTATAATTTGTTTGCGTGCATCATGCAGCCATTTCCTTTCCTCTGCTCTAGTAGCTTTTCAACTGCCATAAAGGGGCATTTTCATACAGATGCCCATTTACTGGTAGCGGCACAACACAGCTGGTTTTGTATAACTTGATTTTTTACCGGATTACCTTTACTGCTTGTAATTTACCACAGGTAACTGTATATATGGCTTTCGTCACATTGTCTGACTTTCGGTTAATTTAAATTGTTATGAAAATTCGGAATTTGTCACAGACATCAAAATGCGTGACTTAAGATGTTTTGCTGGGCATAATCAGGTCTGTCTGAAACAGAATTAGAGTCCTTTAGGCCATTACTATGAAATAGGGAAAACCTCATTGAATAGAACATGTATACATGGATGCGGCTGTCTTAAATGCTGTCCAAGCGGTACTAGAATGAAACGCAAAATGGTAGTGAATGCTAAAAAAGGTTTTTAAATGTATTTACTGGATTCTGTTTATGGGATTGCTTTTTTTCTTTCAGCCTTTTCTATTTTTATTTTTTTAAATGGCATTCAATTATTATTTGAAAAAGTTTAACACAGTATATTGTAAAAAAAAAAAAAAAAAAGAGGAAATCATAAAATATTTATAACAAAAATTATAAATAGGAAAAGTTATTTTTTTATAGAAAATAAATTAAACTGAACACTTATAATTAAGAAAAATCTAAATAACCTATTTTTTGATAAACTGTTCAAGCAAACTCTCAAACTCCTCTTTTTTGTCCTATAATATCCTACACATAAATGTAAGTTCAAAGTTATGTTTAATATACTTAGAATGCTGATTTTCAACTTTGATTACAGGCTGACGTCAAAACAACACTAAAACGTGGTTTTGTCTTTCAAAAATATTTTTTTTTTAGATTAGACACTCTAATGCTGGTTGTGCATTAAGGCTCACTGACGTAGGTGAGAAGAGGCAGAGTGCAGCTATAGGCCTAGCACACAGAATCTCAGCCACTGTGTTGTTCTAATCACGTCAGTGATGTCAGGTGGAAAAGATGGCTTACTTCCTCTCTCTCCACCAGGACCCAATTGAGACGCAAGAGTAAGAGGACAAAGCACATACTCAGGGTCTCTAAATCATGCGTTTTAAGGGCCCCGGAATTAAATTAAACGTTCATTACTTCCTCTCTTTTTATTTTTCTGTAAAGAGAGAAAAATTTATTCTTCTTGGAATATTATTTTATTACTATAAACACAGTTTATATATTTGCAGTGTTTATTTATTTATTAAATTTGTTGTAATATGCACACTATTATGTTTGGAATAAGATTTGGTTTGTACAAAAAAAATGCATTAAAACAAAAATATTTATATCTGCTTTGTTATGTTGTATAAAACTATTAAGTCAGGTCAAAAACACAATCTCTGCAGAATCTGGCTGTTATTAAAGCCAAATTAAATTAGGCCTCTTCTTTGTTTCCTAGCGTGGGGAGTCTTAAATGAGGCATAGAAATGCATTGCTAAACATGAAGTGTTTTTCTGCATATAACATTTTTATTTTCTCTTTAAAGCTCGTTTTATGTCTGTTTATCATGAAACTATGTGTATGGGGTTAAATGCAGGTTTCAGCTTTAAAATCTCATTCCAAGCACGATAAACACAAGGCCTATAAATGTCTCCTACCACATTATAATGAGCGGGATTTTATGATATTTAAGCAGCAATTTACGACTTCCATGGGGAAAAATGCCAAGTTTATACTTCACAACTAATTAATTTGCAATGTAAAAGTGAAAATTAACATGCAACACAATTTACCTTGAAAAATAATTTTTTTGTTTACTTTAAAAAGGGGATTTTTTTTTCACTTTTTGATCTCATTTTTCAGGTGTGAAGAACGGATTTCAGTCAGCAATTTTCAGCTCCATAAAATCTGACAATTAAAGACAATTGATTTTTCAGCTATATCGGCCTACTGTTATAAAATTGGTGAGCTGTTGGTTAATATATACCGTAGCACTGGATTTTAAATGAATGTTTCATTTTAATTATTATTTTAATTCATTAATTTATTTTTATGTAACCCAAGCATTCACGTGTGCTCTTACGGGTGTTAAGTCGTAGACACAATACAACATGCATACAAAGGGAATAAACCTGCCTCAATGTTCAAACCTATTGTTTATAAAAGTTCACGGCCAAAAGTTCAAGTCAAGCACACCTTGCATCAGAGGATGTTCAATACATTAATAAAATATTGATCCAACAGTTTTTATGAATATTATGAAGCTTTGGTGCCATTAAACATAAAATAAATAAAATTCAAAACTTTTTTTTACTCACAATTAAGTCCGGTTGACTCACAAAGTTGAAATAAACCAAGACTGTTACTGTAGTGGCCTTGGCCATGATGTTCCCCACAGCCAGGCTAGCATGGCACCAGGGCCATGCAGAATGTCCACATGCAAAGACTGATCTCTAGTGTAAGCCCAGACTGAGTCCTGAGCAAAGCTCTGCTCTACGCTCCTCCTCTAATCACACTCATGAACTGAAACGGAGGCGTACACATCATTCAGAAGTTTGTCTTTGAAAACCACACCCATCCAAGAGCAGAGAGAGGACGGGAGAGGCCTTTTCTGTAGATAACACCAGAGGGGGGAGGAAACTTGTGTTTTCAGCACCAAAACAAGCGTCAAAGCATTAGGCAGGAGGCTGTGTTTGGAAAATAAAAAGGAAACATAAAGCTAGTAATATCTCAGGTCATGCGGGAAGTTTGTTTTATAACTTAAAGCTGTAGTGGGGCCTTTAGATAAAGTGAGGGCCTTAATTTGCTGTTTGCTTATTTTGCATAAAGGAATATTCCATGTTCAATACAGATTCAGCTCCATCGACAGCATTCATGGCATAATATTGATTACTACAAAAATACATTTGACTTGTCACTCCTTTTCTTTAAAATTGCAAAAATCGAGGTTAGAGAGGCACAATGGAAGTGAATGGGGCACATTTCTGGTGGGTTTAAAGACATAAATGTGAAGCATATAACTTTATTAAAGCACTTATATTAATTATTCTGTTAAACATTGTGTACTATGAGCTGTAAAGTTGTTTAAATGGTT
Organism: Xyrauchen texanus; assembly: GCF_025860055.1. Lineage (NCBI taxonomy): Eukaryota > Metazoa > Chordata > Actinopteri > Cypriniformes > Catostomidae > Xyrauchen > Xyrauchen texanus. The sequence continues at coordinate 18,722,391 of NC_068281.1, forward strand.
TTAACATTCATTTTAGGGTTTACAGAATTACGTCGTCATGGCAACAAAGTCATAACATTGGATATAACTTTACAGAGAAAAGGTTAGCAAGTTATTTTTTTCTCACTAAAATCATGTTAACATGCATATTGTTTATGTCTTGTGACTATAATTTTTAAACAGTGAGTATTTTTACGTTTACGGCTTGGCCCCATTCACTTCCATTGTAAGTGCCTCACCGTAACCCTGAATTTAGCTTTTTTTTTAAGGAAAAGAGGGGATGAATAGAATAGAATAGAAATTAACTTCTGTGGTAATTAACATTATGCCATAAATGCTGTTGATTGATCTTTTCTTGTATTGAATCTGGAACATTCCTTTAATAATTATGGTTTGTCTTTGATTCTAAACATATATGCTGTATTTTTGTGTTTACGGAACACAAAAGGCGATGCTTCAGATTTTTTCTAAATAAGGAAAGTGACTAAAATTCTGCCTAACATCTTCTCATAGTTCCTTAAAAGCAATAAAGTCATACAGGTTTATAAAATTGAGGTGAGTAAACAATGACTGAGTTTACATTTTTGGGTGAACTAAGACTTAAGATTGAAAGCTTCTGTTATATAGCTCCACGTTTCACAGAGTGAGATTTTATTATCATTTACATGCAGAAGTTCTCAAGACATTAATCTCATAGCCTTGACACCATATTATGATCATCTCTAATTATTCTGTCTTACCTCATGCCCTGCTATCAACCAAAATGAAGCGTGCATGAGCAAAGAGCCTATTTAATGACGACTTCTGTTTACAGCATAACTGTTTGCGTTGCTAGGTAACTAGCTTCTACGTTATTCAATAATAGCCCACTTGCCCTGAAACTGGATACCACATATCCACATCCATCAATACTTGTTGTTCAGCTGCGCAAATGATGGCTCAAGTCATCTAATCATGTAGGTATTAAGCCAATATTTGCTATCTGGTGCATATCTACCATCAGCCACACTGGTAGGCTACTGGATGTAGTCTAGAGCAGTGGTTCTCAACTGGTGGGCATGACAAAAAATGGGTAACAGGAGCCAGTTGCACGGCTATACGCAAGTTACAGCTTAGCCTAGTTGTGGCATTTATGGGAACTAAGTCACAATTTACGCATTACTAAATATTTTAGCATTGTTCCATTAAATTTAGGTAGGACGTAACCCTACGCATCAACTAAATATTTACGGAAGCCTGACCAGGAGTAACATATGGAATAAAAAAACAGACTCACTTAATGACATCAATGATCTTATTTTTTAGTTGACAGGCTTCAGTCCTTTCGACATATATGATGATGTTGGCAATTACAGTCATTTACATTTACGGGAACATAAAAAAACGTACTTCTTCAGCATGATTCAACCAATCTAACCGTTCCCTTTCCTGTGTACGGTGTCAAGTTTCAACATATACAAAATATTAAAGTGAGTAAATGTCTATTTTTCAGCCTGTTGTATTAGTATTTATTTATGGTCCCTTATTCATTTGAGATAGTTATTGAATATTGTTATTTACATAAGCTAAAAAGCCTATATCATTAATTAAATCATGTTTTATTTTGTATCGTATTTCAATGGGATATAATTTATTACAGCTGGTTGCTCTACATGAGCAAACAAGGTTTAAACATCTACCGTAACAAGATCAAACTGAAATCCACTGCTTTTTAATTCACTGTGTTCACATTTGAAGGTTGTTTATTGGATCAATATAGGTAAACATCATATTATGGGACTATGCATAAAATTACGGAGAACTTATGACCTACTAGCTAAGTCTTGACTTAAGAACAGGAGGTGCAACCAAATTAAGCACTGACATAGTTACAAACTAACTAGTAGTTACTAAGCCCTTAGTCCCAACTTGTGTTCTTGCTGGTGCGACCCTACCCAGGTCTATTCTGAAAGGATAGTGGATAGCAGAGAAAAAACAATGCTAAATGCAATTAATAAATGCAACTAGCTATGTGATAGTGTATAGTTAGGATAGCAAAATGAATAGAACTATTATTTTTAAAAGACAGGAGAAAACGCTTTACATATCTTTTGTTGTTGACGTCAAAGGCTGTGTTCCAATAAAACTCTATGGTATTTCAGCACAAATGTATCTGCCAAGACTCAAAATGATGCAAAATTAGGTAGATAACCACATGGACAGGTTGCATGGCATGCATTTATCCTTGTAAAAGCATAGGGGAACTATGATTTTTTTATTTTTATATAAAAGGTCAAAAAACATGACCTAGACAACATAAAATCAGTATCTAAATCTGGGCCCTGAAGCAGACAAGTTGAGAACCACTGGTTTAGGGGAGCTGTGTAAATTGAGTGGGGGAAACAGGTCTGATTAGCAGATTAGATCCATTCTCTAAATGGAAAGACTTCAGAGACACCACTGCAGGTTATAGCTTTCACTAATCAGAGACCTCTACTGTGCAAGAGGAAATGACACAATTAACAGCTCTGTGAGGACCTGCTTACAAAGGAAAGGTCTAGAAACAAAGTATAAAAGTCTTATTTGGTCTGGCTGGTTGCCCGGACAGCAAGTGAAAACAAAGTTTGCCCACACACTCCCTATCGGGGACTTCAGACAGCCAGACCTTCATGAAACTTTTTCACCTGTAACTCCCTGAAAAGGAAATCTACTAGAAGGGAAACTGTGTGTGTGTGTGTGTGTGTGTGTGTGTGTGTGTGTGTGTGTGTGTGTGTGTGTGTGTGTGTGTGTGTGTGTGTGTGTGTGTGTGTGTATTAAATTTGTGTGTGTATGAGTCATGCTGTATGGGAGACTCCACCCTGCGTAGGAGGGCGATTGAGCTTGTCACTTACTCTGTCCTGGGAAGAACTTCCCAGACAACTGCTCTCTTTGTTCAAATGTCAGTTAAACTTTGGCAATGATGAGATCTTTCCAGCTGTCCAATCCCAAAGCTATTTCACTTGTTTTATACAAAATGACCAATGTGGTAAAAACTCAGCACATGAAGAAGATTAAATCTGTATATAAAATGTTTGCTTTTTCGTTTTTTTTTTTTTTTTTTTCTACTTTTTTATTATTGGAATGAAAGCATCTTATTTTGGTGTTTTAAAATTCTTTTAGTCAAAGTAATGAGATATTTAACATTTCTTAGAGTGGAACTTCCATTTAAAATGTCACTGTAATTATTTAAAATGTCACCTGTAGCTTCTTGTTTGAACTTATTTATAGCTTCCCTTTCGCAGTCACACAACCTTAAATTACGCATGTAATAAATTTAAGTGTGCTAGTTTGTCAATTTGAGGTTGTGTGTTGCATAATTGATAAGAATCTAGGCTGTTAACTTACAAAGGCTGCACGATTTGTCTGAAGTATAGAGAATCCAGGACATGGAAAAGGTCTGGGATCACAATCCTGCTTGATTGGATCTGCAAACAAGGCAAAGCAGGGCACTAGACTTGCCAAGCCAGACCTTTGACTAAACGGCAAAAGGTCTGGTCAAAATTGCAACATAATCTGATGCTTCACTTTGCATGGGCCCACTTCAGAAAAATATTCAGCCTGACAGACATGGAAAGCGATCAGTCTCAATTGTATTTGTGTGCCATTTAGGGGCAGATTGTCTGAGATAGATTATTCCAAAAGAAACAGTAATTTATATATATGTAAAATAAAAAATAGAAAATGTGTAGGGCTTTAAAATGCAGCACTGAAAATAAGTATTTGGGTCAATGATGGGACATATTTTTTTATCCGGATCTATCACGTCAAAAATACATAAGAAAAAGGTATACACAATACAATTTTACTTAAATACACCTCTTCTGATGAACAGGTTTTCAATTTCTTAAAGTCATTGAAGTTGAAAGTCATTCTGATATTTTTTCTGGGGCTTGAAGTAAAAAAAATAATAATAATGTTGTGCAACTATCTGGAGAAAGTAAAAAAATAAATAAAAGTATCATTAAAAGCTACAAAAATAAATGTTGGCATGAATAGTAAATAAACTATGCATAATTTTTTATTTAAAAATAAAGCAGTGAAACAATATTGTTATAAAACTTCATTAATAAGTAAATAACTAAACAAAACACAGAGACATTAGACCCTAAAGTCTAAGTGAAGTTTTAAAAAATATCCTATATTTTGAAATTTTTTATGAAAAGGCACATTTTGTTCAGGTCAAACGAAGTAATCCGGTGAAAACATTCTTGAAAATATGTTTGTTTTTTGAGTTGATAATTAATTTGTGTACACTCATGTAGTCAAGCTGCAAGGAAATGTATTTACCAGTGATACCTTTTGTGTTGAGGCAGGCGAGGAATGAAGATCTAATCACAGCTTATATTAACAAAGAATAACTAAACTAACTCAGAATATAATGAAGACAAAACACAGAGAACCAGGCACAGCACATCCAACAATATATGCAAAGACTGACCAACTTACCAGGGGAAACAAGGGCTTAAATACACAAGGGAAAAAAAGAAACACCTGGGGAAACAATCAGGGAATGAGGAACACAATCAAGGGAAAACCCATCATAAAATGAAACTACAAAAGGACTACAAAAATTAACAGGAAACAGGAACTAAACAAGAATTTTAATCTCACTATGTAACAAAATGTTTGTTCCTGGCTATTAACTGTTATTTCCTAATTGCTCACCTCAAAAGTATAGAAAATGGCTATTATTCCCCACAAACTTTGCTATTGTGACCAGGACAAATATATTTAGAAATGTACCTATTTCCAATGAGAAAATAGGCGAATTTGTGTCTTTTCGTTCACATAAAGTCAGAAAAAACAACATATGAATCCAAATTAACATGTATTTATATTAAAGTAATACAAAATTGACTACAACATTTTTTCGAGATTTACCATTATACTGTAAATCACTTTCACGACTCAGCTCCCAAATGTAGTCTCCTATCATGTTCTCGTTATATTGTCCCTGGTAGCGGTGTTCAAAGTCCAATATATCCTGATGGAAGCGCTTGCCTTGCTCCTCTGAGTACGTTCCCATGTTCTCCTTGAATTTATCAAGATGAGCTTCAAAGATATGGACTTTGAGGGACATCCTACAGCTCATTGTGCCATAGTTCTTCACCAGAGTCTCAACCAGCTCCACATAGTTTTCGGCCTTGTGATTGCCCAGGAACCCCTGAACCACTGTGACAAAGCTGTTCCAAGCTGCTTTCTCCTCACTAGTGAGCTTCTTGGGGAATGAATTGCACTCTAGGAGCTTTATCTCTGGTCCAACGAAGATGAAGAAAATGTTATGTGGAGAGGTGGCATCAGCACCTTCCGGGGGTCCACCAGTGGCTCCCACTTGACGTTGGTACTCCCACAGAGAACTCGGTCCACTGTGGCCAGTCCCAACTGTGGTAGTGCGCATTGGTGTCCCTGCTTTCCCAAAGGCAAAGATAGCAGCGAAACTTGGTAAAACCGCCTTGGAGACCCAAGCGTTTTACAAGCGTAAGCGCGGCAAGAGGGCGGGGGTCCATGCAGCTCTGTGCAGTAAGACTCACTGTGGTGGCTTGTGTGTTTACATCAACACGGTATGGTGCAAGAACTCTATACTAGTCTCTAGCTACTGCTCATCGCTGGTGGAGCGTGTGACTGTTAGATACAGACCTTTTTAATTATAACCGAAGTTTACATTCCCCCCAGTGCTATTGCTAAGAAAGCGCTCTGTGAACTGTATGGGGCTATTAGCGAACTGCAGAACGCTCACCCTGATGGACTGTTTATTGTCGCCGGAGATTTCAACCATGCAAAGATAGTGCTCCCTAAATTCCATCAGTATGTGGACTTTGCAATGAGAGGGGCGAACACGCTAGATCTTGCTTACACATCATCCCAGGCACGTACCGGTTGGAGCCCCGCCCCCACCTCGGCTACTCAGACAACTTCTCTCTCATGCTAATCCCGGCATACAGACCACTCGTCAGGCACGCAAAACCACATCATCAAGTTCGCCGATGACATGACTGTGGTGGGTCTTATCAGCAAGAACGAGGAGTCAGCATACAGAGAGGAGGTGCAGTGGCTAATGGACTGGTGTAGAGCCAACAACCTGTCTCTGAATGTGGAGAAAACAAAAGAGATGGTTGTTGACTTCAGAAGAGCACAGAGTGACCACTCTCCGCTGAACATCGACGGCTCCTCTGTGGAGATCTTCAAGAGCACCAAATTCCTTGATGTTCACCTGGCGGAGAAACTCACCTGGTCCCTCAACACCAGCTCATTTACCAAAAAAGCCCAGCAGCATCTCTACTTTCTTCGAAGGCTGAGAAAAGCACATCTCCCACCCTCCATCCTCACCACATTCTATAGAGAAAATATTGAGAACTATTCTGAGCAGCTGCATCACTGCCTGGTTTGGGACTTGCACCTCACACAAACTTTTCACGTTTCTGCCATCTGGCAAGAGGTACCGAAGCATTCGGGCCCTCACGGCCAGACTGTGTAACAGCTTCTTCCTCCAAGCCATCAGACTCCTCAATACATGGACTGACACACACACACACACACACACACACACACACACACACACACACCTGTACACCATCCAACTTTTGCACATGTCCAGAGTTGCACTTAAATCATTGTTACTTTATACCTGCTGCTACCTCAATAACTGCTATGTCCATAGAACACTATTTCATAGTATGTTATGTTTACATTTGGTATTTTTAGAAAGTGTCATCTTTTTGCATTACTCAGATTAGTAATGTGTACTGGTCAGCGCTGCACTGTCTCTCACTGTCTCTTACTGTGCCTATTCTCCTGTTCATTTTTAGTAATTGTTGTACTGTCCCATACTTTTTGCACATGTTTGCAATTTATGTAAGAATGTGTAGGTTTTATTTAGTCTGTGTAGTCTCGTGTGATTCTGTGTTTGTACTATGCTGTTTATGTAGCACCAATGACTTGGAGGAACGTTGTCTCGTTTCGCTGTGTACTGTACTAACTATATATGGTTGAACGACACTAAAAACCACTTGACTTGACTTGACTTGAATGTTCTTTAAAATAGGAAAAAATATCTAAATATCACTGTCCTGGTCACAAAAGCAAACTTTATGGGGAATAATAGCCAAATTCTATATGTTTGAGGCATAAGCAATTAGGAAATAACACTTAAAAAAAATGTATAAGTAAAATGTTACAGCGTGTCTTCACCCTGAGTGCTGTGAATTAGACACAAAATCTGTGTTTATACACAGAACCCCTAACATTCACTTGCATTTACAGTGTAGTAAAATGTATTAGAATATGAAGTGCTTAATTTAAACAGCAATTTATGCTGAACACTTATATGCTGAAAATAAATGTTTTTTACTGATATAAAATGGTCACTTAAATATACAAACACAGTATATTTCAAAATATGACATAAATGGGCATTTTCATATATGTAGCATATTTATTTGAAGCACTTGTGGAATTTAAATTTAAATGCTCAAATATATTAACTCTAATTGTATTTGTTTTTATATGGCCATATATCACATTTCAATATTAGACAATGTAATAATTGCAACAGGCCTAATGAATCTTCATTGATGTTTTTAGTTTACAAATTTATTGCACGTCTATTATAAGCTTAGACTAAGTCTTAGAAAATAAGATTTCTTGCATTGTCTGAGGCAGAACATTTTATAACAAAAATAATTAAGAGTCTTCCAGTACTCACAGGTTTCACCTAAATGTATGGTAACCTATTTGTGTGTGTAATTCTTTTTTTCTTCTTGCTAACTGCATATTCAGTTATTGTGCACTAAAATATTAGGTGACACTTTATTTTACAGTGTCCTTGTTACACATATTACATGTATCAACTATAGTAATAACATTCATTTGAGTCATTTATGCATAATTGCATGCAACTAACCCTAAACCAAAACCTTACGTTTACCCTAAACCTAGAGTAAATATATGTTGCTAATTTGTAATAACTTGTGTAATTACACTGTAACAAGTACACTGTAAAATAAAGTGTTAGAAAATATTACATGTAATTGCATTTACAATCTAATTAACACTTTTTAGGCCACATTTTAGGCCGCAAAAATCAGGACTTTGAAAGAAAATGGCAAATAACAATGTGTTTGGCTGCATGTGTTTGGGCATGTAGAGGTCTTTAATATATACCATAGCTGGTAGCTTGTCTGAACCCAAATTTAATTTGTATGTCCCATTTTCAGTTCTGCTGATCATGCAATAATGCCTTGGTCACTAAATTTTCCTTGTATCTCTTCCTCAGACTTCTCTGGTAATCTGGTGGCTGTATAGATCAGAAACAATTCTGTTCCCAAATTAAAATAAATCAGCATGAACAATATACTGATATTTGCTTTGAAGTCTCTAAAAGCTGAGCTGGTAACATTAAGCCTGAGCAGCAGAGGAAAATTAGACATTGGGTTTTGCTATGAAGTATTGTGCCAGCTGGCAGAGTAATCAAAAATGTTTGCTTGCTGCTCAGTCCAAATAAAGCATCCATGTCTCGGTCTTGCCGGCTGCATTGGCATCCCACTGTGGCCAGTTTGTTTGCACCAATTTAGAATCATTCATGTTAAAATCTGCTCTCTGCCTTAGCCAATGGGGCTTGTTGTTTTATCCTTTTTGACATTTTGAAATATAGAATCCATGCTAAACACGTGTAATAAAAAAACTGTAAGGTGTTCATTCCATTTAATTAATCACTGGTTGACATTTAACCTCACTCATGTATTATATTTGGGTGCGGGAACAAGGGGGGATTGTTTTGAAGGGAACTGTAAAGTAGGAATGGGGTCTGGAAGCGTTTATCCAGGGGCCTGACTGATTATGCTGAGTTGAGGCTGCATGTGCACTCTATAGTTTTATTTAGCAGACTGCACGGCAATTGACTGATCACGCTGGCCTAGAAACAGGTAATTACGCCACATCTCAATCGAACATTCACTCGTTGTTATTTTTCTGCTGTGATCTGGTCATATAAACTCTGAATGTTGTCTTGCAAACATTTGTCTTATTTAATTGTGTACAACATTTGCAATTTCAGAGTCCCTTGCTGATTCTTGAGATATGAGACAAAATAGGTCCCACAATATTACCTGCCATTAGTTAAAATAAAAAAATAAAAAAACACTTTTCCATTTTGAAATTAATCAGAGATTATAACTAGAATGTTCTTAACACAAATGTTCTATTTAATTTAATTTAACTTTAATCACTTCCTAAAACCACGTGCACTTAGACCATAACTTCATCATACAGATTAATATACTGTATATACTAAAGTTAAACCAAAATAATATCTGTATGTATAAATAAATATATATATATATATATATATATATATATATATATATATATATATATATATATATATATATATATATATATATATATTTATGCACAGTATATATTAGAATATCATAATAATATTATAAATATATTATAATATAAATTTATATAATATACAGATATATATTATTATATTAATATAATATATACTAAATATAAATTAAAATATAATAATAAATAATACAATTCTGTATATATTCTTAATGTTGAATTTTTCAGTATCTAAATTTGTCGATATCTATAATGCAGTTTTGTTTCTGGCGGTGCTGACTTGTATCGACCCAAGGTGCAGCAAAATGGAAGAAGCAGGAGGTTTACCCAAAACATAATTGAATACCTCCTAATGTGTTTCAAAGATTAATCCAAAATAATTCTTTGGTACATAAACATTATTTAGTTTTTTCAGTTCTGCAGTCTGTTTTGTCCCAGTAGGCTATACTCAATAATCAGTAAGAGGCAATATGTTTGCTTACTTTTAAAGTGGCTTAATTTGACTACTTTATGACTTTAGTCATTATTGTGTGTGTGATTCATTTTATTCTTCTGAATAACTTCGTCTATCTCTTAATGCTTGCCTATCACCACACCTGTATCAGTGAAAAATTGATGCATTTTATGGAGTAGCTTTGCCCTTATTCATACAAAACTAACACCTGGGGGCATCCATTAAGGGATTTTATTCATTCATTTTACTAGATCTGACTGTACAACTTCAAATTACAGACATGTACACTGCTACCTCTGGCAAGTTCTGACAATCTGACAATATTACACAAAAGTAAGTTCAGAGGAACGTAAGTTCAAGAATTGTAGCCACACCTAGCTCAGTCACTAGTTTTTCTTTTAAAAAGAAGGAGAAAAAAATGTGCTTCGGAAATGGGCAAACAGTACATGTCAAGCTACAAAAGTAAAAGCCAAGTCAAATGAACTCCACCAAAGGTCAGTAGCAGTGAGCTATTTGATGTTGTCTAGCTGATAGAACAACCTGCATTGTAATTTAATATATGTTCTGCACCATTGAATTAGAGACAACCTTCAGGGTAAGTGTAATTTATATGGCAAAACTATTTTGCATAAATGTAATGCCATAAATATGAATTATCATCGTAATTAAAATATTCCTCATTTATATTATTTTATTGTTGCAGTCTGATGCTTAGTTATTATTGCATAAAATATTTTTTAGTTATTGGTGGCATACATCAGTTACTGGATACATAAATATAAAAATAATTATTATAAATATCAGTCATAAAAAAACAGTGTCTTGTATTTAGTATTTTGCAGCAGCTAACTCTGATTTGACTCTTTGACATATTGGGTTTTAAGCACCTCGCACACATGCCTCTGACCAAAATTACACCCAGAACACTGTGCATGTTAATTAAGACCATAAGACTTAGAGGAATGAGTTTATCTGGCTTTTGTCCTCTATGCATAGTTGTGGCTGATTGGGAAAGCAGCAAACAGAGTCCTCCCTTTTGCTCAGCACCTTTTCTCCTCAATGCTCCCATCACCATGCATGTAGTGACACTGATATGAGACCTGTGGACTGAACCACACTAGTCTATCCCGTTAACTAGAAAACATTGCAGAACTAATCATGATAAAGTCATGATTAGCATAACATCACTGGGACGCTTTATTGTTTGTATTACTTCACTTGACTGTATTTGTTGCTATCAATCTGTGCATTGCACAACAACATGCAATGTATGATTTTCAGCAAAAATAGACAAAATAGCTGGCATTAGTTTTAAGTTACTTGATATTATCTTCTTTTTTCAGAACTGTTATAAAAGTATAAAAGTAATATACTATTGTACTGAATTTCAGCTTGTGTTATATAGTTTGATTAATATTATTTTTTCTTATGTATTCCATGTATAATTATTTCTTAAAAAATATTCCTTCTGTTCTTTTATTTACCATATCTTTACACATTACTGCTTTCAACTATTTTAAATAAAATTGCAAAAAGAGACAGTACACTTTACAATAAGGTTCCATTTGTTAACATTAGTTAACAACATTAGTTAACATGAACTAACAATGAACAATACTTTTAAAAACTGTGAACCAAATATACTTAATGTGCTCAATTTTGTTTAAGTTTCTCTATTTTGGAAAATTGTCTAATTTTTCATAATTAATTAATTGCTATTTAATGTGAAAGTTCTTTTTAGAGACATGATAATAGCTCGTAAAACCTCTGACGTGCTAATAAGTCTAATACATTTATGTATTTATAACATATACTAATACATTTTAAAAATCAAAAGTTGTATTTGTTAACATTAGTTAATGCACTATGAACTAACAATGAACAACTGTATTTTTATTAACTAATATTAACAGATGAATAAATTCTGTAAAAATATATTGTTCACTTTTTCATGATACCTAATGCATTAACTAAAGTTAACAAATGGAACCTTATTGTAGTCTTACCAGTAAGACTTTAAAATAATATGATGTGCAGTAGGTTTTGCAGCATATACACCGATCAGCCACAACATTAAAACCACCTGCCTAATATTGTGTAGGTCCCACTTGTGCCACCAAAACAGCGCCAACCCGCATCTCAGAATAACATTCTGCTATTCTTCTCACCACAAATGTACAGAGAGGTTATCTGAGTTACATAGACTTTGTCAGTTCGAACCAGTCTGGCCATTCTCTGTTGACCTCTCTCATCAACAAGGCATTTCCATCTGCAGAACTGCTGCTCACTGGATGTTTTTGTTTTTGGCACAATTCTAAGTAAATTCTAGAGAATGTTGTGTGAAAAAATCCCAGGAGATCAGCAGTTACAGAAATACTCGGGGGAGACCTACACAATATTAGGTAGGTGGTTTTAATGTTGTGGCTGTTCGGTGTATTAGACCATCCAGACCATCAAAACAATTATGCATCTCCTGATGCACTGCAGGACATTTAAGAAGAGTTTCAGTCTGAGGTTAAGGGTCAACCCAATATTGTGGGCAGACCTGTTCATTTTGATGTAGCTTAAATCATATCTCAGTGCTGTATAATCAGTTTAGACCTGATTTCCAGATTTATTTCAGCAGACAGTAGTCTGACAAGATTCTCTGGTTCTAAATTCAGGGCAAAAGACAAAGAAAGTTTGACCACATTTCATTCATCATGATACTGCAATCTCCTGAACTCACAAACTTCTACATGATTCCTATTACTTAAAACCTATAACTTACTAAAAAGTTAAACCAGTTAACATACAAACATTCTATACTTAACATACAAAACAATTCAAGCAATTTTTACTTATTAGCACATCAGAGGTTTTACGAGCTCTTTTCATGTCTCTAAAAATAATTTTCACATTAAATAGCAATTAATTAATTATGAAAAATGAGACAATTTTCCAAAATAGAGACACTTAAACAAAATTGACCACATTAAGTATATTTGGTTCACAGTTTTATAATTTTAACAATGACTGTTTATTAAATGTAACAAGTTTATAATGTTTTACTTTTAAATATTTTTCCAGACCATGATAGTATAATTGTATGAATTGTAATATAATGTTTTTTAAGGGACTTTTCAATCATAAATACTTGTATTCATGTGATATGAGTATTGCCTTTACTGTTTTCAAGAACTCTTTTTGAAAAAATTGTATTTAGATAGAATTTGCTTGCAGGCAACATTAAAAAAATATTTTGTACCGAGCAGAGGAGGACATGCTTAAATGCAATAAAATAAATATCTTTGTCTTGATTAACTGCAGATGTTCAACTGTAGTCTCTAAGAACATTTTATTTAACCTATAAATCAGTTTGAATTTTTTTTCTCCTTTTTATTCTGCTGGAGAGGTAGGCAAACCAAAAAGCCTATGCTGTCCCATTGGATCCTAAAACTCTTTTACTGTGTTTTACTCAGTGTCTGTTGGTGAAATATGCCTTTAATCTTACAAAAACACCGTGTCTTCTTATTCAACACGTGTTTTTCATGATCTGCTTTGAAGGTTTGTGCACTTTCATGTCCTTCTCTCTGTAAGACATGTCTGAATTCAAAACACAAAAGACAAATATCCTGATGTGGATATATTTGGTTGTTGCGGTGAGTAGGTTGGTATTTGAATAGCAATGCTGATTGGCTCTCTTTTCAACTTTAAAGAGAGATTTGAATAATTGATTACCAGTTTTGCCATTCTGTTTGTTTGCTTTTACAAGCTGGTCTGTAGTGGGATCCTTCTCCCAAAAATAAAACATATTCTGTTATTAACTAACCACCATGTTGTTGTTTGAAACCTGTATGACTGTCTTTTTTCCCTTGAACACAAAATAATATGTAAGGCAGAATGTGAGGGACTGGCAGCCTAAGAACCCATTCACTTTCATTGTATGGAGAACTTTGTTTGTATGTTTCCTTTTTTGTTCCACTGAAGAAAATAAATTGTACTGGTTTGTAATGACATCAGGGTAAGAAAATAATGATGTCAGAATTTTCATTTTTGGGTGACCCTTTATGATAATCTAGTTTACACATAAAGTCCAGTACAAATGGATTTTTCTGGTTTAGACCCTCTTGGAACAGTCAACACAAGTACCATCAAACCATGCGTTTCTGGTGGCATCTGGAAACAATTTCCGCCTTTCGTCCTGTCACAGAGCAAAGGGAAGCTTATGCCATGAGTCACTGCCCTGAGGCATGTTGTTCGGTGGCTAGCCATGTACACGGGAACCAGTTGTGAAGCCAGGCATTGTAATCTCCTCTCTTCTGAATGCCTAACCAAGAACTGGCCTGAGGTTGGGGAATGTCTCTTTCCCACACTTGCACAACCATGAGACTCCCTAGTCTGGCTTGGGAGAGACAAACATATGGAGCTTAGTGTCAACAGGCCTTTCTCTCCCTCTCTCTCATTTGCTGATAATGACTGGATGGTAGATCATGAATGTAGCATCCACTTTTGGTCTCACCTTATTTGACCTCTTTAGTGGAGCTCATTAATATTCTAGTTAAGAAATACAGTGCAAAGCATTTATACATTTTCCCTCTACATATGTTAAATGGAATGTTACTGACATCATGTCAAAAAATAATATTGTGATCCAGACATTGTTTATCTTAAAGTCTAGTAGATGGATTGATCAATAATCCAGCATCTTTTAAGCATGTACAATACCAGTCAAAAATGTTATTCAAATTATTTTAAAAGGCTTAGCTAGAAATTAGCTTAATAGACAAATATACCATACAGTATGCTTACATGCACTTGGCGGCATCTACTAAGCGCGAACCAGGGGTGCGTTTCCCAAAAGCATTGTTAGCCAACTATGGTCGCAAGTTCCGTCGTTATCAGCATAGTTCAACAAGTCGGTGTTTCACGAAACCATCGTTCCAACGAACATTCGCAAACAGCATCGCAGAGTTGTGTGGTTGGAACGACAGCTCTCGACCTGTGGTTAGAAGCAGAGTTTCTTGTTATTATAACATGTGTGCTTAATAAATTATTATCTTGAGCCAAATAAGCAAGATGACATTCAGTACAATCAGTATCATTTATTTAGAAGACATACAAATGTCTTTTATGTCTTTTAGTTTGTCTATAGATTTAAAGGACCGTTTTTGAAGAGTGCGCATGTGTGAACGTGCTCTAGTGCGTAAGAACGAGCCTATGATTGAATCTGGAAATAAAGCAAATAACTGAGAAAAATATGAGATAGTCCTCAGATGACATGTCCGTAAATTATAGCAAAACATCTAGCATTAATTCGATCGCAAACAGATTCATTAAAAGTAGTTTTTACTCCACCACATGTGTGACATCATTAACCAACGTGGTTGAACAACCAATTTGCGACAATACGGTTTCGGGAAACAGTTGTGACTAGCAAGTTGATTTCTTCAACAGTGCATCGTACTACGGTAGTGGAGCAGCAAGTTACGTCGTTGTACGGGAAACGCACCCCAGAGCCGTTAAATATGAGAGTTGCGAACATAGACGGTTGCGACAGTGATCTCGCCGCCGCGCGGTCACGTGATTCGTGTAGCTCTCAATAGTTCCAAACAAATTGCGTTGCCAATGATTTTAAGCGGGGCAGAGAGCAGCAGCTATTATTGCAGCAATTATCGGTAAATATTGACGCAAATATTGACGCTACTCTGGGGAGTAGCAGAAACACTGCATTAATACGTTTTTGTGTTTAATTTTGGAGGGAAATTTGCTGCTCCCATATTATATAATATATATATATATATATATATATATATGTGTGTGTGTGTGTATATATATATATATATATATATATATATATATATATATATATATATATATCAGTGGGGATTTCTTTAAGACTGCAAGGGAAGCTCAGCTTCCCTATAATGTAAAAAAATAATGGTCAAATATTTACTATTGTGTAAACAATTTATTTACTAAAAATGCGTTAGAACACGTTCATCTCGAAGACGAGTTCGCTCAGAATCAGCTACATTACATATAGCAGATCGGCTGACTCGATTTACTTCTCATACATTCCCGTAGCGTCAGTGCATTTCCCTGTTGAAGCCGAGCGTCCATTGACATCAATGGGGCTGCTCTGAACAGTTTTTTTCAGTGCTCCGAAAATAGACGGTCATTGGATAAATGCTGCGATTATGTCCCGCCCACGGACGCTCAGCGTCTCTGGGGGTGAATGAGGAGTGGGCTGGCCCGGACCCCGGGCTTCCGCGTGATGATTGGAGGATCTGTCGAAAGACTGCATCTCCTTTTGATTGACAGCGAATCTGTACTATAAGAAGTCACTGAAGCTATTTCGCGCTCAGTCCCATCGCAGATTTCTCAAGTGTAGTCAAACTGCAGCAACCTATTTCTTTATATTTGTTTGGCGAAATTGCTAGTCAATTTGCATAATACATTTCACACAATTATACACCACATTCCTTGTTTCAGTTTTACCAAGTATAATATATTTTGTTTTAGAGCGGTTCGTTCGTTCGTTCGTTCATTCATAGGGCAGAATTTACTTTTAATAAGTTTATAATGTAGGCCGAAAATGAGCTTCCCCTCTTTGAAAGACCAGCAGCCGCCACTGATATATATATATATATATATATATATATATATATATATATATATATATATATATATATATATATATTTAATGGTGTTGTGCAGGTTTATGTGAATGTATCATAACATTAGGAAGTTAATAATTATGACCATAAGACACTCGAGAAAAATATATACAGTAAATACTGTAAATGTATTATACCTTATGGGAACAGTCCCCTTCCCTCCAAAATTAAACACACAAAAAATGTACTCAATTCAAATATATATATATGACTAATTAATGTCATTTTATTAATAGATTGGTGTGCCAAGAGTGACATTAGTCTTCATGTAGACTGAGTTAAGCAAGAGTCTTGTGACAAATTATAATAGGACATTATGGCCATAAAAAATCATAGTACTTGGATACTTAAGTACATTTGAAGGCAAATACTTTTGTACTTTTACTTAAGTGAATGTTTAAAGGCAGCACTTCTACTTTTACTTGAGTAATATTTTACCTTGAGTATCTTTACTTTAACTCAAGTACATGGTATGTGTACTTCGTCCACCACTGTACAAATAAAACCTAAAAATAACTGGAACAATTGAGGAAAGGAGGAAGCTGGGGCTGGCTTGCCAAAACATGTAAACATTTATTGTTGCACTTTTCAGTAACACACAATAAGACACCATTTTTCAGCAGTACACAACATGTTTGCTTTGCTTTTCAGCATCCACCACACTGACACACAGACCCACACACATACAGATTTGTGCTTCTCTCTCTCTCGTCTGCCACTGTCTCCTCTCCTTAAAAACTCCCGCCACCCCTCACTGGAACACGAGACCGGTATGGCACACAGGTGGATCTCATTCTCCACTTATCTTCCCTGCCTCACTCTGCCCAGACGCCGCCTGGCCCCACCTTGCTCGCCACAATAATCATTTGAGAATGTTTTTTAGTGTTCCACACAAAATCCTGCCTGCAACATACTGGGAACATTAGTTCATGGTTTTAAAAAATTTAAAGAGAATGTTCCTAGAACGTTAACAAAGTAACCAAAACTAATTAGTAACCAAAAAAATATCCTAACAGGAACCATCTTCTAACGTTAGAGGAGCATTCTGTGTTTGCTGAGAAGTCTCGGATTTAACTAATGATAACAAACACAACCTTATTGTAAAGTGTTACAATAATTATCTAATTCACATAGTTCCATTTCTGTTATTTCATGGTTTTGATGACTTTACTATCATTTAAAAATTTAGGAAATAGTAGGAATGAATTTGTAGGTTTGTCCAGACTTTTGACTGGTAGTGTTAAGTACATGCAAATACTGTAGTTATAGTGTCAAATATGCAAGAATCACAGTGTGACCAGGAGGAGGGCGGGGCCGGGCTGTGAATGCACATGGCCAGCCCCCAATCGGGCTATCAACCAAGGAGAGGGATAAAGCCGAGCCGGATGCGGCAGTTCAGGAGAGAGAGAGAGCCACACGCAGCTGCCGTGTGTGTTTATGTTTGTGTCTTTTTAAGTTTTCATAAAACAGTATTTTGATGGTTCGCCCTCCTCCTCACCCCAATTCAAGGTAAATCGGCTGTGACATCATTTCGAACAAAATCTGGCTAAAAAGTGTTTTTAGTGTTTTTTAGCCAGTGCCAAATTCTCAGGAAACAGTTCATTAAACACCTTCATGCTGCCATTGGTCCACATCATCGGTAGGTGTGACCTGGTTCTCCACCTACTTTGAGGCCAACAGCTAATTCCAGTTGCATTCTTCAGTCATTTAAGATCAGTCAACATGAACACACTGGCCTGCAGAGTTACCAGACTGGTGCAAACATACCTACATCTGTATGATCGTCTGCGTAGAGGCATATTCCAAGACCATGTTGTGTGATTTTATTTTCAAATTATTCAGCAAAATGAACCTTCTACTCAAATACGCTTAATTGCCCATTCACACTGTTGTTTGATATGCTGCTTCATACATTCATTCTGCAGCAAACGCATTCACAAATTCACATTAAAGATATGTTTCTTATCATCATTCTTTTGTCTGTATTCTGCTCATTTACACCTGTCTGACACCCTGTTATATACCCATCCTTGTAGTAGTATCAAAGTCATCATAAAATACAATAACAGAGGATTACTGGTGCATAGCATTTTAGCATATTAGTGACATTAATGCAGAAGGTGAACACAGCATCTTTTACTGATGTCATATGAATTCTACTCATAGAATAAGGCATTAAGACATTGATAACACATTTGAATGTCATATGTTGATGCTTTACACAAAGTCTTGTGCATCCTCATATTTAAATGCAGTGGCATGGCCAGTGTCTGGATCTTCCCAAACAATATATCATTGCTAAACTATTTCAGAGTTCTTTTTATTTCTGATTGAAGAACGAAGAAGAACTTTGCTGTGAGTTTGTGTAAACACACTGTAAAATGTTTTGTTGTTTAACCTAAAAATGTGGTAACACAAATTAGATGGGGTTATTCAAGTCAAGGAAATTATTTCAGATTACCGTAGTAAATGAAACATGACACATTGGGTTACAGCAATGACAGTATTATAAGGGTCAAGTCAGGTAGAAATAGCTTATGGTAACAACTGCACATATTCACATTTTACAGTGAAGAATTCGGAATGACTTATTCCCTTCCCCAGTTTTGCATAATACTTTCCGCTTTGAAACTACAGTACAAACATTATAGGGAAAACAGCACAATTTAGAAGCCTTGTTTACATTTAGCTAAATAGACTAATTGCTGCCAAATCAGGATTTCATGTTTTAACAGTTGTGTTCAGTGTACAGTAAAAAAAATAAAAATGTTTTGACAGGATCCTGTTGACCCTGCTGTTATGTTTCAGTAGCTGAGTGCTTGGGTTTCCTTCCCAGTAGAGGTGTGCTGAGGCACTAAATGTAACAGTAAGACTTAAGTGTGAAAACAGTCTGTTTTCCTCTCTTTCTTTTATAATAATGGTTCCCTGTCTAGTAGAAAGTGAAGTGTTGAAAACTTCTGGTGTTTTCAGAGTAGCACTATGTTCAGGCCTTTACTCACTGGCTCTCCATAGCTCTGTCTGCACCTCTGGAAATTACCTCATTAGCTTTTACATCCAATGCATTTTGACTGATAGAGAGGTTAGTGATTGAAAGTATGGATTTAGCTCAAGCAAAGAGGCTGATGAGAATCCTCCATTTCCTGTTTGCATGTTTAATGTTGTTGGATTTTAATAGTTGTTGGTTGCAACAATGAGTCATTCAAAAATAAAACTCTGGCTGGCAACTGGTCATGCACAACGAAATCAGCCATTACCTTTGTTGCCAAGGGGCTCACAAAGGGGCCCATTAAACTGAAATCTGCAAAGCCTGCATCCTTCCTTCAGCATTTTATATTTTCCTGGAAAAACTGGAAATATTATAGTATTGTGAAAGAATTGTAATATAGAAAGTGTGGTTTTCAGGTCTGGAAAAGCCTGGATAATTTATGGGAAAAGTCAAACATTTCTGTACAGTGAATATGAATTTTATGGTTATGCTCTGCTGTAATATATTTAATTGGCTAGATATTGCCCTTGTATAAAATGTAAGTTACTTACAAGCTATAGTGATGCCCAAATTAATCTAATGAATTGGCTTAGATCAGTCTGAAATGATTTCGAAAAAAAAAACAGAAAATCACAAACGACTGATAGAAAAGTTATCAAAGTTGGTTTTCATGACTAAAAAGTGTATGAACAGAGGAACCCCCAATTGTAACGGCTGTACACAGAGCGATCTCCATTTCTGTGACTAATATGCAAAGGTGCAGTAACCTTACAAGTACAGATAGGTACATATCTGACTTGACTTTAGATAGCTGATGTTTTTAAGTAAATTCATGTATATTTACTATATATTTCTCATGTTATTTTCACCAAAAATGGTTTACATTAATGCTTTTGAATCATCAACATCATAAATCATACTGACAGACCACTCTAAAAAGGCACTGAACATTTAAGCAAAGGGAAAAAGCAACATAAGACAGACAAGTTAGGTCAGACCACCATGCCGTTTTCTCAGTGGTGTACGGTTTATTATTTCAGGCATGGACGAGCTGCTCAAGTCCTTCTGATTCCCTCCTCATTTCACTTAATTTGGGTGAACATCCTCCTCTCATTTCAGTATCATATCATTTCAGCATGAGTCACTGTGTGGTTTGGAACCAGGTCAGGATCTGAGTGTAGCACCACTAGAGACTGGAAAAGAGTTGGGGTAGAGACTGGAGGTCTATGGGTTGGCAGTGGAGAGTCCAAACAGTAGTCTTGATGCATCTGTACTCTACAAAAGGGGTTGTCTAGGGGGCCACAAGGGGCTTCTAGGGGATCCATGGGAAATTTTAGAGAGAAAAAAAAAGCTTTTAAAAAATTAAGATTTTACAAATTTGACAAACCATTATTCATTGTAATTACAGTCTACAATATTATTCTTCATACATCTGCAAATTAATACAAAGTAAAGATTTTCCAGTTAATATTTTAGTAATTTGTGTTGGCTTTAATATAATGACTATTTAACATTAAATACTTTATTTTGCAAACAACATGTCTTTAATACCACACTTTTTTTTTTACACTATAAAGGGGTCTTTGCTAATGAAATTATAAAGCTGCCTTTAAGATGGTCCCAAGTTGATCATCTTATCTGGGGGTCCTTGGCATCAAAACATACAAAACCCTTGTTCTAGAACTCTAGGGGTGGTTTTCTGTGTGCTGTTTGGTTAGGGGGTGCTGGAGGTCATTTGTAATGATATATATACCAAATACAATGAGGCAGACAGGAAGCACATTCAGGTGAATGATGGCCTCATTTGCCCTTTTGCTCAGAGGTGGATTTATTGAGCTTGGGTTTTCCCGCCACTGCTCTCCAATTAGAGTCGTTTGTTGTTCTAGTTTGTCTTAGACTAGGGCATGATCATTCATCTTCGATCATCTAAGAAAACAATTTTAAGGAAAAGCATTCATTGCAGTTGTTTTCTTTGTTCACAGACTATAACTTTTGTTCAAATAGTTTTGATTTCTTTTGCAGCTACATACATGAATGCACATTGAAGTAGCAAAGAAACATTAAATATAAATATAAACATTATCTATATAATGCAATAAATAAATATACACGTATATTAAACACAAGGCTCCACATTTTATTAGGTGTCTTCAACTACTACAGTATGTATTAACTTTTTTTAAATAAGCATTTAAAGCAGTGTACTTATAGCGTACATATGGGTTGTTCTGCAAAACCGTAACAAGATTCATTGCATTAAACAGTATATTAAATAAAGTGGCATTTGCAAACAAACAATGCTAGAGCTTTTCTTCTAAACTAACTTTAGGCAGCGTTTTGCAACCAGAAACTGTCCAAATACTTTTTTGTGTGTTTGCATATAACTCAAGTTTAAGATTCCCTAGATTCAAAAGCAAGAGAAAAGAGATATGTTTTCAATTGAGACTTGAAGACCTCTACAGATAGGACCAAACGAATATGAAGGGGAAGATTATTCCATAGTTTAGGGGCAACTACTGAAAAAGCTTGATTCCCCTTAGATTTTAGCTTGGACCGAGGGACAGCCAACAGCATATACACTCACCTAAAGGATTATTAGGAACACCTGTTCAATTTCTCATTAATGCAATTATCTAATCAACCAATCACATGGCAGTTGCTTCAATGCATTTAGGGGTATGGTCCTGGTCAAGACAATCTCCTGAACTCCAAACTGAATGTCAGAATGGGAAAGAAAGGTGATTTAAGCAATTTTGAGCGTGTCATGGTTGTTGGTGCCAGACGGGCCGGTCTTAGTATTTCACAATCTGCTCAGTTACTGGGATTTTCACGCACAACCATTTCTAGGGTTTACAAAGAATGGTGTGAAAAGGGAAAAACATCCAGTATGCGGCAGTCCTGTGGGCGAAAATGCCTTGTTGATGCTAGAGGTCAGAGGAGAATGGGCCGACTGATTCAAGCTGATAGAAGAGCAACTTTGACTGAAATAACCACTCGTTACAACCGAGGTATACAGCAAAGCATTTGTGAAGCCACAACACGCACAACCTTGAGGCGGATGGGCTACAACAGCAGAAGACCCCACCGGGTACCACTCATCTCCACTACAAATAGGAAAAAGAGGCTACAATTTGCAAGAGCTCACCAAAATTGGACAGTTGAAGACTGGAAAAATGTTGCCTGGTCTGATTAGTCTCGATTTCTGTTGAGACATTCAGATGGTAGAGTCAGAAATTGGCGTAAACAGAATGAGAACATGGATCCATCATGCCTTGTTACCACTGTGCAGGCTGGTGGTGGTGGTGTGGGGGATGTTTTCTTGGCACACTTTAGGCCCCTTAGTGCCAATTGGGCATCGTTTAAATGCCACGGCCTACCTGAGCATTGTTTTTGACCATGTCCATCCCTTTATGGCCACCATGTACCCATCCTCTGATGGCTACTTCCAGCAGGATAATGCACCACGTCACAAAGCTCGAATCATTTCAAATTGGTTTCTTGAACATGACAATGAGTTCACTGTACTAAAATGGCCCCCACAGTCACCAGATCTCAACCCAATAGAGCATCTTTGGGATGTGGTGGAACGGGAGCTTCGTGCCCTGGATGTGCATCCCACAAATCTTCATCAACTGCTAGATGCTATCCTATCAATATGGGCCAACATTTCTAAAGAATGCTTTCAGCACCTTGTTGAATCAATGACACGTAGAATTAAGGCAGTTCTGAAGGCGAAAGGGGGTCAAACACAGTATTAGTATGGTGTTCCTAATAATCCTTTAGGTGAGTGTATAATATCCAAATATTTAATGCAAAGACATTCAAATTTGTTATTGTGGTTTAAGTGTCCAAATATTTTTGGGAGCCACTGTAAAACTTTGCAATAACTATGTTAGACAATAGCAAGTTGTACAGGCTTGCTGGACCTCATTTTGGATTAGATTGAAGATTCATTCAAAAATGCGTTTTTGTTTTTGCTTTTCAAATGCATTGAAGCCTCAGTAATTTAGTTTTGACTTAGTCTTTATAAAGCATATTGCCTTTCTTCAGGCTGGGTGGTATATGGTGTAGTAAGCTGCTTTATCTGGGATGGATCACTGTCTTCATTACCGTGCAATCCTGGCAGCCACTGTACTCAGACTGCTCATTCATTTACTCCTAATTGGGGATCCAAGGTGGGTGCCAGCTCCAGAGATGCAGAGCAGTGTTTCATCCTGAGCATCAATAAACACTCCCTCATACACTGTTTCTGCTAGCTAACAGAAACCAGAGCGAGATGCTCCTTGCTTTGTCAATGATCATTACAATACAATTCACAAGAGCCTCTCCAGACTCTCCTTTAAATAGTTTTTTATGTCTTTTATGCCACAGAAACACACGTTGACATTTTTTGTGATTATGGAACTCATACATACAATACTGAATCACAGCTTTACAACAGTCGTATCTGAGGTTTTCAATTTGTATTATTTTTTTTTTAAATGAAGCCCTGAACCCTGACATTCTCAAAGGCCCAAGGTTTACATTGGGTATGAACACCAGTGAATCAACCACAGGATTTGACCCATGAGGGTGTTGTTAATGATTTGGCTAAAATGTGAAATTTGCCTCCAAAGTAAGATGTAAATCTTTCCACGCTGTAGTATTATATCTATTGTATATCTTTTATTTTAAAATATCTTGATGTGTTTATTTTGTTTTATTGTAGTTTATTTTATTATTTTCAATTATTTTATCTCATATTTATATTTTTACTTCATTATTTAATTTGAAACTTTTATATAATTTTTATGATTTTTTTTATCATTAATTTATTTGATTCCATTATTTGATTTGACCATTACTTGTGGATGGTTGTCGTAACCACTTCAAACAGGTGACACTGATGCATCGGGACATTTTGTCCCTGTTTAAACCTCAGAAACAATAATTGTTCCCAGAACATTAGGGAATATCTGTATGTCAGTGTGTGCAAGGAAGAGGGGAAAGTTGGAGTCAGCCTTCAATATTAGGCTTTGGCAACATGAATCTCTCTCTCTCTCTCTCTCTCTCTCTCTCTCTCTCTCTCTCTCTCTCTCTCTCTCTCTCTTCCTGTTCTCTCTGGCCTATGTGGAATAAATTATGTTCAGCTTTTGTAAGTGGGTTACCCAGTTCTGAAGAATCATAAGCTTGTGATTTCAAAATATGATAATATCACAAAGAGACACATTGTTTAAACAGGCAACCGCTACTTAACAGACATAATTTTTTTTCTCTATTATTTCCCTTTCAATATACTATATCAAAACTAATGAATGTAAATCAATATATTTTATGTCACACCTATCAAAATGTCATATTATTCCACTCAGATTTATGACTTCTGTAAATATTTTTCGTACAAATGCCTGTAAAAGTATAATAATTCCTTGGCCAGTGAACGCCTTCCTAACTCTGAGTTTAATTTACAATGTTGCAAGGTAATCAAGCAGGCGATTAGGAAAATTACACATCTTTGTGTTACTAGGATCGGTTCAATCAACTCATATATTAAACGCTGTCCACACCCATATTCTCTCCATTACTCGAGTCTCAGCCATTTCCCCGCACAGCTCTGAAGATGGAAATGAGAGAGGGATGCCAGGCCGGGGCTGGAAAAGCCATCAGGCTGCATGTTGAATCCAGGTTGGCAGAACCCTAGCATTTTAAATGCCCAGTTGAATAGGAAATAGAGTGAACAACTCTGTACCTTTAGGTTTAGGTAGAAACAACCAAGTTTATCATTCCCATTCCCAGCCCTTTTTAGTCATTTTGAGATACTTAATGGGAAGGGTGCTGCTGCATCATGGAGCAGGCATGACATGCTCTGAAAAATATTGATATTAGTCACTGACCAGATAGAAGTGTCTCTGGAGGGAAATTAAAAGCATTTTATGCATTTAACACATGCATCACTCAAATATTTTTTTTTACCAGGCTTTAATACAACAATATGTTTTCACATCTGAAATATCTACATATACTACACCTGGACAATAAGCATTGTCAACCGGGGATCAACAACCTGTCTAAAGGAGGGAGAGAGGATGTTTTCTGGTGATTCATATTGCTGAATATTTTTTAGTGAGATACACAGCTATTTTAAGTATATTCCCCTAGGCCAATTTTCCCTGAAATGCTTACTGTTTTCTGCAGGATAAAAAAAAAAAAAAACTTTATCTTGCAGCTTTAGGGGCATGTATCCAGACCGATGGATCGTACAAGTTGGCATCCACTCTTGTAGAAGGGTGCAGGACCGTCACTATACTGTTGCTTGTGAAATCAACCAGTTGCAAACCACTTTATATTCCTACTACTTTTGTTTGTATACACAGAACCAACTGGATGTGACATTCTGTAGAATTTTCTGAAATGTTGTATTGTATGAGAAAATTGGTTGAAAAGATAGTTGGGTGTGGAAATAGCAGTGGCAGCAGCATCAAACTGCTGCAGAGAAACTGGTTGAGTTACTGTTGCCAAGGGTGCAATCTTGATGACTTTTCAAGGGGTGTAACCTCAATGACTCAGACATGAAGTATGTTCTCATTCAAGGTGAATGAGTCACTGGGTAACAAGAATACTACTCCTTAAGTGAGCATGACTTCTATCCTTCCATGGTTTCTAACATTTAAGGTGAAGTTTCAAAGGAAAACGAATTATTCAGGAAGGCGCTTTGGACCAAAACAATTCACTTCTCATTGCACAAACTAATTCTCATTGCAAATTAATTTCACTGCATTTAAAATGTTAATGAAATCTAAATGGAAATTGAACAACAATTGGAGGCACGTTCTGCATATATGTAATCAGGCAAAATTTAGGTTCCCCTTAATAGGTAGTGACAATAGGGGTCGCTCTTGGAGCTCCAAACACCTCTGATATTCGAGAAAAGGCCAATGGGAATTGGCAAGAAGAATTTGCATGCCACTCCCCCGGACATATGGGTATAAAAGGAGCTGGCTCGCAACCATTCATTAAATTTTTTTCTTTGGAGCCGAGCGGTGTTGAGCAGTGAGTTCCACTGCCGTTCCATTCACCTCACAACGAGATGTGTATGCTGTTGAATATATGCCGCATTTCAGCGGTTTTCTCTTCCTCTGCACAATTGATGCAGAGTACGCCTATGTGCACTTCGACAGCTAGAAGAGTATATATTCTTGCAGATAAAAGAGTATGTTTCCTCTAAAAGAGCATGCAGTGACGGACAGCATCTTTTTAAAGATGCCTTTTGCTAGAGAGACAGCGGCCACCATCTCTCCTCCTCTGGCGGCCACAAGCGCTGCCTCACGTGTCTGGGCCATAGTCGCGGTGAGGCAGCTTTTGTGGTTGGTTCGTGTTCTCACTGCGAGAACATGACCATGGCAACATTGTGGTTGCAGCTTTCCTTCATTCGGGTGAAAGCCACTCCAGCCTCTCCCCACCCTGGGCCTTCTACCTACGGGTACGAGGCCGGGTTGGTTAGCGCTGGGGCTGATTTGGAGACTTCAAGGGGAGTGGTTCCCCACAGACCTCCCATTCCCCAGCACGCTCGTTTGCCCCAGTCAAGTTCTGGGAGTTCGCTTCAGGACAAGTTTAATGCCTCTTTCTGAGCTTGTGAGCAGGATGAGCTCTTGATCACAGCAACATAGAGCGGGTTGGAGCAGTCGGACGCTGAGGACTCGACTGGGTTTCCACCTCCGGGTGTGCCCAGGCACCCGAAATGCATTTAACAAAACTGGCTGGAGTCTCTGTTTCCATGTTCCTTACAATATTATCACCAATAACAATGGCAATACCACTTATTTTATTTTGATCTGATACCAAGTACTTTCAAGAACAGTATCGTCTATATCGATACCGATACTTCTGTGAAATGTTTTTGTGTGTATGTTTGTGTGAATTTATAGTCCATAGTGCATAGAAAGCCATCATTATTAATATTAAATAAACTACAATGGACTTGACTTCTCTTTTGTTGCATTTATTAAAAAAAAATACTGAACAAACAGTTAACAAAATATAACGTCACACAAACCATATTCAAACTGTTTATAATTGTCACATTATCTTTCTACATTCCTTTCCCTTTATAGGTTTTTGTGAAATTTTTCCCCTTGAATCTGTTTCTTCATTGACTGATCAAGTCTCCTGCTTTTGAAAAAATTCTCTCAGAAGGTACAAATAATGCAGTGATTCCAAGATATATTTTTTTCTAGTCTGATGAGAGATGGGAAGGTTTGTTCATGATTTCTCCACCAAACCAATGGGTCATGGTTGCGGGGAATTACCTTTTCCTCTGCATAGCGGCGCATTTCAATTATCGAATCAGTGCTTATCGATTGATGTTGTTGTGCTGACAGAACTTGAAAGTCAAAATCCTCCCATATGCCTCCTTTAGCTGTAAGAGGCAGTACATGGGGTCATTGGGGAGTCACTGATGAGGCACAACTTGCTGTAGGTATTGAGGCAGAGCTTAGGCCAGATGTTGAGGTTGCTTATAGTGGTGGTGCAGCAGCTGTCTTTGATGTGGGCAAGTTGACATCCTGTATTTCACATAGGAGTCGCTTTTTCACGACTTCTACATGATGTTTGTCACGAAATGCAAGATGTTTAAACCTAATGTCAAGGAAGATGCTGGCAGCAAGGCTGTGTATGGTTTCAATTCCACGGAATCTACGCTGACATAGCTGTGCTAGCTCTGTGGCAAGAGAGCTACCTTGATGCTCACTGACAACAGTTGCTTTAAAAGCAGTGACACAAGGGGAATGACCTTTGAGACAGAAACATGTTTTTCTGCTGATACGTCTCATGTTGCCTCTTCAAAAGGTCTCAAGGCCTCAATAGTCAGGTGGATAACAGACAGCTCTTCATTGGAAAAGCACAGGTGACTCTTCCCAAGTAGACAGAGGGATGTGGTAACTGGTTCCCGTTGTTCTTGTAATCTTGCAGCATGTAGAAGACTGAATTCCACCTAGTTTCAATTGAATTAATCAGTTTATTTTCTGCCAACTTCAGTTGCTTTTGTATCTGTTTAAGCTTCTCTGTGGCTTTTGTGCTATGGCGGAAAAAAGATACAATGCTTTTGCATTTTTCCAGCAAGTGAAAGATCTCAGGAGATGCTTTTAACGCATCTTTGACCACCAAGTTCAAGGTGTGGGCAAAGCATGGGGAGTGCGTTCACCCAGGCTTATGCACTGCAGCAACCATGTTATGAGCATTGTCTGCGACCACAGCAAGCACTTTTTGAGTTATGCCCCATTCTTCAGATATTAATTTAAGCTCCACACTAATATTTTCAGCTGTGTGCTGTGCACAAAAATTTTAGGTTTCTAAGACAAATTCCTGCATTTGCCAGTTGTCAGTAAAATTACAGGACACAGTTAAATATGCCTCAAGGTCCACATGTCCGATGTGAGAACCACATGATTTGCATGTTGTAATGTTTCCATTACTTTGGCTCTACAGTCAGCATACATTTTGTTAATTGTGTCCTCCGTCAACCGTTTCCCACTAGGGATTTGATAACGTGGATCAAAAGTCTTGACGAATGCAATAAAACCTCGAGATTGGTTGGAGGTCCCTCACAATCATCTCTCCT
This sequence comes from Xyrauchen texanus, assembly GCF_025860055.1. Taxonomy (NCBI): domain Eukaryota; kingdom Metazoa; phylum Chordata; class Actinopteri; order Cypriniformes; family Catostomidae; genus Xyrauchen; species Xyrauchen texanus. Next base: position 18,751,430 of record NC_068281.1, read on the forward strand.
AGGCTTCTTGTAATTTTTGATGCTCTCTGTGAGTCATCTATAAAATATATTACATATGTTTGTCTTAAAAGCTGTGCTACAGGTAGACAAGAATTTATAAATGGCAGTAAAACTCTCTACCAGGTATTACTTCACATTTAAACTACGTAATATATTTAATAAATAATTTTTTAATTATATATAAATAAATAATGTATAATTATTTCATTGAGAATATCCACCATTAGATACCAGGTGACAAAAATAGACATAGGCTAATGTAAAATGTATTCAAATGTATTGATATAAATCTTACTTTTTGAATTAAAATGTCCATACTCATATACACAGCATCTTATTACTGTAATATTCTCCTCCTTGTGATATATAAATATCTTAAAATAATCTAATATAACCTCTTTGTACCTGGATAATACCTGCCTCTCTGAAAGGATTCTGGTAAAGAACTCTGCCTCATGCCAGAAGATGGGGATTGTGTCTGTGTAACCTCCTCTGTTTGCCTCAGCTGTACTTCGTCGTGTTCTTTAGGATGTTTGACTTTTAGATGCTTCGTCATATTTTTGGTATTGCCACAATGGCATATTGTGATTTGACAAATGTCACATGTAGCTTCATCATTGTTAAGTGGAGTGTAACACCTCCATATGATGTTTCTTTTTCTGTCAGCCATGACCTCAGTCATGCACTCGCATCCCTCTTTAAAACTGAGCTGAGTGCGCTCTCTGACAGAGTGAACGCTGTGACTTGTTTGCACGTGCACGATGCACATGCACAGCAGAACGCGCACAGCATATGCACAGTGGAAGAATAGTTCCTATTCACATTAAGTACATATTACTATACTATACAAATATTTCTGCTAAATAAAAATCACTTGTGTTAAAAATCCCAAATAGGATTGATACTTTAATTTGAGAATCGATCCTTTCGATACATTATCAGTATCGAAAGTATCGATACATTATGATCGATCTGCCCATCTCTACTTTTGACATGATTCTCAGTGGGTGCATCACTGAGTGGGGAGAATTGATGGAAACCCTAACAGGAATGGGAGAGTGGTGTCACTTTGCTGAGCGAGTAGGCCGGGGGCTCTACAGCCGGAAACAAAGTGTGCGTGTTCATCTCTGTCCTGCCCGCATCCGAAACAGTATCTACTGGCTTCTCTTTCTCACTGACCTCCACTAGCATTCGGATAGGTGTCTCTAACTCATTAACCTTCTCCGTCAGCCTGACTAATTCCTTACATTTATCACATGTGAATCTGATTGAAGAGGCTATTGTAAACATGTGACATGCAATGCAAGAAGAATTAACATGAGCAGAGCAATTGTTTGTTGTTGTTGGTTGTTCTTGATAAGCGGTGCTTTGAGATCGATGTAATAATCTGTGTAACACAGAGGAGAAAAATGGGTGCATGCTGAAAAATGCACACAGTTTAATCGTGATAAAAATAGAAAGTGGATGCATGTGGAAAATGCACGCTGTTGAATCACGATAAGAGAATAATGCGTTGGAAAACCCTTTGCGCGTTGAAAAATGGCAGATGTTAAGGATTAAAACAGAAATATAAGCAATGCTAAAAAAAGCTAACCGGCTACAAACACAGACTTGAGCTAGGCGCCAGCAGCAACAGGTAAAATACACACAGATGAAACAGTAGAAAACCGGAAAAACCCGAAACACGGTAAAATAACAAAGGATAAAAAGAATAATAAAAATAAGCAATGCCAAGCAGGCTAAAAACACAAACACTCATGCAGCGTGATTTTATGTTTATATTTTTTACATTATTTTAGTGTCTATTCTACCCAATTCGTGTGACGTCTCGATCCCTCCATTAGGGAAAGGAGGTTACAACAGTAACCAAGACGTTTTGTATAGCAAAACAGTGTGCAGCTGTGAAGCTGAAATCATTATATGGTGAACAATATGTGCAACTGGATGACTGATTAGAGTATCAGAATGAGCAGTACACAGTAAGCAAACCTTAAAGGGGTAGTTCACCCAAAAATAAAGAATCTGTCATTATATACTCACACTCATGTAATTCTAAACTTGTATGACTTTCATCTATGAACACAAAAGTAGATGCAGAATATTAGTGACTGACAGCTTCAGTCACCATTCACCCCTCATTTTGGGGTGTAACGGTATATTGTGGTACAATACATAACGGTTCAAAAATGTGATGATGCGCATTGTGGAGATTTTTAATTAATGAATTTTTTTATTTTTTATTATTGTCTGTTCTACCCAATAAGTCTGACGTACTACACATACTCTATAAACCCAAATAAGTTAGCAGAACTAAAATAAATCAGTTACATCAGATTTTTTAAGTTAATAAATTACAAGTATGCTGAACTGTCAGATTTTTAACTACTCATGCATGTTGATTTTTTTCTTAACTTGAAATATTGTATAAGCTAACATATGAAAACTGAAACTGAAAATCGAATGTAATACAGGGAGCACCAGAAGCAGAAGAGTGATGTGTATTTTCTGCACGAGGGATCGAATGTCCACTTGAAATGCGAGAATGATCTGCTCTGACTGCACGAGAGAAAAAGTTTCAGAGGTTTAAATATAGTGCCATATTAATATTCAATTTATAATGCTGAATATTGTGTATAATAATGCTATGGGGGAATATATTCCTAATGTCAATTGTCATGTCTGATTTGATTTCATCAGTAAATTATTGTTATTTAAGTGGATAAGCATGCACTTCCATTAAATATGTATTTTCAACAAGAATATTTAGATGTAATCAGAGATTAAAAGGTAAATTTAAAATCCAAATGTAAAATATTTTAAATGCATGTAATTAGTGACAGTTTGTAAGCAGTATGTGTATCTAACACATTTCTGTATTTTCAGTAAGCAGAATTATTAGCTAATATTTCCATTTGGTGTCACCATTGCCCAGATTTGGGCAGATTTTTTGTCTCCATTCATTTCTCATGGATCATTTAGCATTTTTAAAAACAGTACTTTACATGATGATGATGATAATAATAATAATAATAATAACTTTCAATCTTAAAATGAATTAATTCATTCTTGCTTAGTTCAGTATTGTGAACCAAACCGAATTGTGAGATGAGTGAATTGTTACACCCCTACTTTCATTGTATGGAAAAGAGAAGTCTCAATAATTTCTTTAAAATCGCTTGTATAACTTCTACTAAAGCTAGGAAATAGCTTTAAATGGCTTTAAACGAACAACTTCACCATTCCGGCTCATCACAGCTGAGAGACACAACAGACTGATTAATTACACAATGGGTGCTGTTTAAAATGCCGGAGGACACTGCGGTTTCTATAGTGAGCGAAGCACCGGCTACTGCGAAATAGTGAGAAATACCCCTGCTTGAATGCTATTTTTCCACTGAGAAAGCTGACAGCATCTCTGATTGGGAGTGGCAACAGATGATTAAACACACTCCATCTCTCTCTCTCTCTCTCTCTCTCTCTCTCTCTCTCTCTCTCTCTCTCTCTCTCTCTCACACTCTCTCACACACACATCCTTGTTTATCCAATAACTTGTTAGAAAAAGCAATGGCAGATTCTGATCCGTCGCGTAAGAATGGAGTTCCATGCACAAATGCGTTTTTATGATGTACACAAATGTTTTAATATTTACTTGTTCATCTATCTATCTATCTATCTATCTATCTATCTATCTATCTATCTATCTATCTATCTATCTATCTATCTATCTATCTATCTATCTATCTATCTATCTATCTATCTATCTATCTATCTGACAGACATACAGACAGACACACACACTCACTACCGATCAAAATTTTGTAAAACTTGACTGAAATATTTCTCATAATATTAAAAATATTTTGATCTGACCATATCAATTTAATTTAATATCAATTTAACGACCATATTAATTTATTTCATTACAAAACTAAAATGTAATTAAAAAAATGTTTTTGCAATTGATGACTTAGACCAAATAATAAAGAAAAGCACCCAATAAGTGCCCAACATAGATGGGAATTCCTTCAATGCTGTTTAAAAAGCATCCTAGGGTGATACCTCAAGAAGTTGGTTGAGAAAATATCAAGAGTACATGTCTGCAAATTCTATGCAAAGGTTGACTACTTTGAAGGTGCTAAAATATGACACAGTTTTGATTTATTTTGGATTTTGTTAAGTCACAACATAATTTCCATAGTTCCATTTATGGTATTCCATAGTTTTGATGACTTTACTATTATTCTAAAATGTGAGAAAACATTATAATAAACAATGAGTGTGTTTCAAACTTTTGAACAGTAGTGTGTGTGTGAGTGTGAATATATATATATATATATATATATATATATATATATATATATATATATATATATATATATATATTGGAATAATGTACAGATTTAGCTGTTTTGGAAGGAAACTGGTACTTTAATTCACCAAAGTGGCATTCAACTGATCACAAGTATTGTAAAAAACAAAACAAAAAAAACAGCACCATAACTATTTGAAAGAACCATTTTTTATCCAATCTAGACAGGCCTCATTTCCAACAGCCATCACTCCAACACCTTATCCTTGAGTAATCATTCTAAATTGCTAATTTGGTACTAGAAAATCAATTGTCATTATATCAAACACAGTTGAAAGCTGTTTTGTTCATTAAATGAAGCTTAATATTGTCTTTTTGTTTGTTTTTGAGTTGTCACAGTATATAATAGACTGGCATGTCTTAAGGTCAATATTAGGAAAAAGAAATGGCAAAACTCGTCAGTTAATCATTGTTTTGAGGAATGAAGGCTATACAATGCTTGAAATGGCCAAAAAATACATACAAAAGTCACACTACAGTCTTCAAAGACAAAGGACAACTGGCTCTAACAAGGACAGAAAGAGATGTGGAAGGCCAGATGTACAACTAAACAAGAGGATAAATACATCAGAGTATCTAGTTTGAGAAACAGATGCCTCAAATGTCCTCATTGAATTCTATCCGCTCAACACTATTTTCATGTACAACAGTAAAGAGAAGACTCGGGGGTACAGGCCTTATGGGATGAATTGCAAAGAAACAGAAAAATTAAAATTAAAGTTTAGAGTGGGCAAAGAAACACAGACATTGGACAACAGATTATTGGAAAAGCGTGTTGTTGATCTTAACACATTGAGCTTTTGTGGGATCAGCTAGACTGTAATGTGCGTGAGAAGTGCCCGAAAAGTGCTACAGGAAGTGTGGGGTGAAATGCCACCTGAGAATCTGTACAAACTGACAGCTAGAATGCCAAGGATCTGCAAAGCTGGAGGATTTTTTGATGAGAACTCTTTGAAGTAGTTTTAGAAGTTCAGAAAAAAAACTTCTAAATGTAATAGTAATTTTTCACATTATTAATGCTCTGAATATACAGTGTGATCAGTTGGATGCCACTTTGTTGAATAAAAGTACCAATTTCTTTCCATTGTTGCAAAATCTGTACATTATTGCAAACTTTTGCCCACCAGTGTATATAAACTCTAGATTATCATTGGAAAAAAGAAGCAGTAGCTCTGAATTCCTCACGCTGTGCTCAGGAGGAATCTGAACTTGAGACAAAGCCTTACATAAAGTCAAATATGAATCTCATCTCCACTCCTTGTAAGAAACTCGATTACAAAGAAAATGAGTCTGTGCGTGTATTAGAGCTCAGGCAGCCATCGTTATTAATGTGAAGAGGAGTGTCATTTTCAGTGTTATGAGACTTGCCTTTCTTAATTCTGTCTGACAAACGTGATTAATCATTCCTTTTATTTAAGCCCTATTGTCCTTAGCTTGTTGAACAGTTGGAGGCTGTTAAATGTCAGCTTCTATGGCACCTTTAAATAGTGTGCTAAAGACTTTCTAGAATAATTAGGAGGCTGTGCACTGGCTGAATAAACAGGTTTTATGTGCACATCAGGCAGCTGTCTGCACTCTGCAGTTTAGGCGGCTGTCTTCCTCCTCACAACTGGCTACTGGGTGCTCAGCATTATAATGAATGACTGCATGGGAAGGAAAGAACTGCATTGAGATCTAATCTTATTTTATTTCTAAGCACAAACTGAAGAAGCTATAGCTATGTTTATTTTAGAGACCCATAAAACTAAATGGAATTCCTACTAAGTGTGAATACAAATAGAGATAGACAGAGAGAGAGAGAGAGAGAGAGAGAGAGAGAGAGAGAGAGAGAGAGAGAGAGAGAGAAAGCGTCTCGGTTTACTTAACTGTAACGCCTGTTCCCTGATAAAAGCGGAACGAGATGCTGCGCTGATTTTAGCGCTTTGGGAACAGTTTTAGGTGTGACCAGCTGTGAATATGTGTGCAACACGTCAATGAAATTGACTAGAATTTATAGCCTCTGCTGGTGACATAAATTGGATGCACCTGTAGCAGGGCTATAAATAGATGCGTCACAGGTGCATTGTCAGGTATTTTGTCTGAAGAGCAGTCCTGGGGGATCCCAGTGCTTCAAATGAAGGAACCCGAGACGTTCCCTGTCAAAAAGCTACACTTTGATGCTACACTGATTTTAGCGCTTTGGGAACGAGAATACCCTCGCTGCTGCACTGTGGATGTCCGGACACCTTATGGTTGTGTAGTTGTGCTCACAAGAGTGCGAGAGGTCTCAGACATGAGCTTGTGATGTTGACTCAAGGGCATAAGATCCCGGAATGGCATGAACATACAAACTATAAAATCTTGTGAATGTGTGCGGAGAGGACCAGCCTGCCGCATCACAAACATGCTGCAGAGGGACACCTCTAGCCAAGGCTTTAGAAGAGGCGACCCCTCTGGTAGAGTGAACCCTGATACCTACTGGCGAAGCTTGACCGTGCGCCTCGTAGGCCAGCGCAATAGCGTCCCTCACTCAATGCGACAGTCTGCTTGGTGGCGGCCGCCCACCTGTTGCGGCCCCCATGGCAAATTAATAGTTGCCCTGACTTATTCCACTGGCTAGTGTGGTGGACATAAGTCTGAAGGGCACAGACTGGACAAAGTCTGTGAAGTCTTTCCTGCTCCAGCATTGTAAACGGCGGGGAGCAGAAGGCTTCAAGAGTGAGCAGATGTACAGTCGAGAAAGGAACCTTAGTCAGGATGAGGGTGCAAAATTTCTTTAGCCATTCCTGGGGCAAAATCTAAGCAGGCTGGCAAGACAGACAGAGCCTGTAGATCCCCAATTATTTTTAGAGAAGTAATTGCCATAAGAAAAAACATCTTGAGAGTCAGAAGTTTATCAGACGCTGACTCTAGAGGTTCGAAGGGGGTCTCAACCAGACCCTCATTGACTATTGCTAAGTCCCATGAAGGGATACTGGTCCCAGCATGAGGTCTCAGTTGCATGGCTCCACAAACGAAGAAAGCGAGCAGAGGATATCTCCCCAATGGCACCCCGTCAATCAAGGCGTGGCAAGCCCATAGAGCGACCATGTAAACCCTGAGAGTGGCAGGGCATGTGCCTGCTGATAATTCTTCCTGCAGAAAGTCCAGAACTGAAGCAATCTGGCAGTTAACTGGATCTGCATTATGCAAAATGCACCTTCTTTAAAATTCACCCCATTTTTTGGCATAACTTCTTCTAGTAAAGGGAGCCCTTGCACTTAGAATGGTATCGATAACTTCAGGTGAAAGCCCAGTGTCCCTCAGTTGGTACCCTTCAGGGGCCAAACATGAAGGTTCCACAGCTCGGGCCGAGGATGAAATATTGTCCCTGCGCCTGAGACAGAAGGTCCCTCCTCTCCGGAATCGCCCAAGGTGATCATCATCTCCGACAACCATATCCTGTTCGGCCTGTGTGGCTCTATCAGTAAGAGGCAGGACCCTTGCTGGCGAACTCTGGCCAAGACTCCCGGGAGCAGAGAAACCAGGGGAAAGCATACAGGCACATTCTGGGCCATGTATGTGCCATCGCGTCCAGACCCAGGGGGCTGGGTGACTCAGAGAGAAGTAGAGGGGACATTGCGCTGTCTGTTGGGAGGCAAAGAGGTCCACTTCTGCTCTTGTAAAGTCCCACCAGATTTGTTCCACTACCTCGGGGGGAGTTTCCACTCCCCCGTCTGTATTTTCTGTCTGGACAGTAAATCTGCTCCCATTCAGGCATCCAGGGATATAAGCTGCTCTGATTAACAGGAGCTTGTCCTGGGCCCAAAGGAGAATCTGCCGTGCCAGTCTGTTCAGCTGGCGTGAACGTAGACCTTCTTGATGGTTTATGTAAGAGACAACCGCTGTATTGTCCACCTGCACCAAGACATGGCAGCCTCTGGAGGAAGTATTTCAGGGCCAGAAATACAGCCATCAACTCAAGACAGTTAATGTGACAATCGAGCTGACAACCCTCCCATTCCCCTTGAGCTGGACGACCACTTAAGACTGCTACCCAGCCCGTCAGGGAGGGGTCTGTCTTTAGCAACCTGCGATGGCAAGATGCATCTAGAGTGGGACCCAAAGTGAGGAACCGGGGTCTGAACCACATAGAAAGGGTACATAGCATGCAGCGCGTAACCATTATCAGCCTAGGGGATTGGCCCTTAGATGAAATCCCCTGGCTTTGAGCCACAACTGAAACGGTCTCATGTGCAAAAAGGCCTCAACCCCAGAGAAACAAGATGAGCTAAGACGATATCCCTGTGCTGTAATGTCAGTTCTTTTGACTGTGCTAATATCAGACAGTCGTCTATGTAATTCAGAATGCGGATGCCCCGGAGTCACAAAGGAGCCAGTGCTGCATCCATGCATTCCGTGAATATGCGGGGTGATAAGTCTAGACCGAATGGAAGAACCCGATATTGGAAAGCTTCACCCCCAAAAGAGAACCTCAGGAACTTCCTGTGTTATGGCAGACATTCTATATGAAAGTACACGTCCAAGAGATCGATCGTGACCAACCAATCGTGATGTTGGATTTGAGACACGACCGTCTTGAGGGTTAGCATCTTGAACTTGAACGCCCTCGGAGCGATTCAAGCCTCGAAGGTCTAAAATCGGACGCAACCCCCCATCCTTCTTGGGAACCAGGAAATATCTGCTGTAGTAACCTGACTCTCTCTCTGGAAGGGGAACATGTTCATGTTCTTGGCCCCTTTGACCAAGAGATTTAGCAGTTCTCTCCACAGAAAACATGCTTGCTCCGGTTTCACGGTAGTGGGAACCACACCGTTTAAACGCGGAAGATGGCGAACAAATAAAATTCTGTAGCCTTTTTCTAATGTTCTTAGGACCCACATAGCATCACCTTTCCATGCTGCTAGGTTCTCTGAGATGGGTATTGATTCTGACACTTCCTGTTGAGGGGATGTCGAGTGTCCCGTGTCCTGGACTATGGAAGGAAGCAACGGAACACCCAACATTTAGCTGGAAACCACTAACTCCCGAAACACCAGAGGCGGTGGGAATGGAGCAGTTTCGTGGGGGTATCGGGAGGGTACAGGTGGATGTTTCACATGACCCATCCCAAGGGGGGGCTACCCCCACAAGGCTGGACACAAAACCATCAGGGTTTTTTTCCTTTTTAGAAATAACTGCCCTGAGGTCTTGCTTTGGGGGCTGCTGAGGGCGACGATCCGGCCCCAGTCTTTTCGAGGGGGAGCACGATTCACCACGCTTAATTTTTTAGCCTCCCGTCTAGAAGGACTGGGGTGGGGCTGGGTGGACGATGGCCCCTCCCCCTGAGTGTGGCGAGGAAGGAATTGCCCGAAGGCTTCCTCGTGGCTTTTTGCCTCCTGGAACCTGGTGATAACTACATTCATAGCATCACCAAATAAGCCAAAAGGCGAAACCGGGGCATCGAGAAGGAAAACTTTGTCCTTATCTCTGATGCCCAACAGGCTGAGCCATACGTGTCTCTCCGTGCTGACTAAAGCAGACATAGGAGCCAATGGTGCGAGCCGTCTGCTTGGTCATGCGGAGAGAAAGATCCGTGGCTCGACGAAGCTCAGAGAAAGCCTCTTCGTCGACCATGTTGCCCGCACTCAGGTCCTTCAACAGATCAGCCTGGTACACCTGTAACACTGCCATAGTGTGCAGGGCAGCACCAGCCTGACCTGCTGCCTGATAAGCCTTCCCCAAAAGCGTGGAGGTGGTCCTGCACGGCTTTGTGGGGAGAGTGGATCTCTTTAGCGATGAGGCCGAGCCAGGCGAGAGATAACCCACAAGTGTTTCTTCTACCGGCGGCATCACCGAATACCCCCATGTCTCAATACCAATGATAGTCAAATATGTCGACGTCGAGGGCATGAAGACACAGGAAGTATAAAGATTCCTCCATGAACGAGAAAGTTCATCAAAGAAAGGAAGGGACTGATATAGCGTTCCCATTTTCTTTTTTTTTTTGGCCACCAGACAGAGATCTGTCTTCTAGTTTGGAGAGTTTGGGGGTCTCTTATTCACGTGGCCAGTCTAACTGTAGCCTGGTCATAGCCTGAGTAGCCACCTCAAGTAATTCTTCAGCCACTTTAATATTGTGTGTGGAATGTTCAGAGGTGGGTGCTCAAAGTCCGCAGACTCAAGGGATTCAGCATCCACCTTGTGAACCGATGAGGTGCTGAAGCACGCTTCAGGCTCACGAGAAGGATCAGCTGGATCTGGGGAGAGAGCGAGCGATAGGGACGGACCCGTCTCTCTCTCCTTAGCCAGATCAATGCGAGAGCCCCACGATGAAAGAGTGGGTGCTGGCTCTTGGAAGTAAGCGAGACGAGGGCGAAGCATTTTGACTGTAAACAGATTGCAATGCTCGCACCTGCCTCGACCCAACACAAGAGCAGCATGCTCTTCCCCCAAACACACAAAACAAAACTGGTGCGTGTCCGTTTCAGCCATAGAGACGGGAACACATGGGAACACACGGGAACACACACTGCTCGCTTTGCTTCACACTCATTCTTGGAAAGGAGTAAAGGTTTTCTGTGCACTGCCTAACAAATTCTAACTCCTAACAGAGGAAAGAAAGTTCTGACAGCTTGAGAAGCACAACGCACACACATAGTGATCTGAAGACAAAAGATCTGACGATGCACCTGTGACGCATCTATTTATAGCCTTGCTACAGATCCAATTGATGTCACCAGCAGTGGCTATAAATTCTAGTCAATTTCATTGACGTGTTGCACATATTCACAGATGGTCACACCTAAAGCTGGAAGTGCTAAAATCAGAGTAGCATCAAAGTGTAGCTTTTTGACAGGGAACTATACTGATCTGCCAATGCAAGTGCATAAATAGACTTGTAAAAATAATAATCATATAGAATTTCAGATTTTCATTGTTAAAACTGCATGTTGGAGGCTATTACAAGCAAATGTTAAAAACTAAATCTAAAAGCCTCATTAGAATATGGTAATTTTCTAAAATTGTGATGAATCAGCAACAGATTGTCATACTTAGATCATCACTTTTATTGTTAAATAAAAAAGAAATGGCATTTTTAGACTTTAAATTCTCACCTTAACTGTTCATGTTACGTAGAATTGTAAATCTTACAGCTATAAAAATATATCACTTAAATGAGCCATGGAATGACAACAGTAAACTGTAAAAGGTACATTTTCATCCACCTGAGCAAATAGGTACATTTGTTGACTTAACATTCATTTTAATGTATTGCTTCTCCAAGTTGAATGATTCATAGTAATAAAATAGTTGCCTTTATTCTGCCGTCAAGAGAACCCATTTTGAAAATATATTTGGCTTGTTTTTGAGATCTAAATTATAATAATTAGATTTCTCAGAAATGGCTACTCTTAGAAAAGAGACCCTCAATGCATCTGTTTATTATTGAAACAGCAGAGATGAGCAATCTGCAGTGCTCTTTCTCAGTCTCTCATCTTGCAAGTAAAATCAAGCAATAAATAAAAGAAATTATTTCCTAGAAAAGGCTGTGGATTGTTTTGTTTTTTCTGATATAGATATTTGAGATGATTATAAACAGAAAAAGAGTGGAAAGTGTTTGCAAAATATTTTTTATACTTTTAGCTCCATGCATTAAAAATGGTTAAACCTAATGATAATTTTTTTTTCTTTATTTTTTTTTTGTTTTTGGATGGTTACCTTTAATTTTTAGTTTATGAAAGAATTAAAATTTAGTTCATATCATATGTTACAAAAATTGTGATATACTGTATATGAAAAATATTGTAATAATTCTCATTTAATATTTTACAGTAATTACATACATTTACATATTGATTTAATGAGTTAAACTTCTCAACAAATCAAGAAATTCTCAAGAAATCTTCCATTTTGAACTTTGAAAAATGTATTTTGATTGACAATTAAATAACTTTTTATCTATTGTTACTTTACTTAAATTATTGTGTGTAAACACATTTTAATTTGAATTGTACTTTTAGTCTTTACTAGAGTGTTAAACTAATCCTCTTTTTATATGCCTTGACTTATTCATAAGAGGACAAAAATGACCTTTTTACCAAAAAATTAAATAACATATTAAAACCATTCTGCACATAATCTTATTTTTTGTTTATACTAAAAGCAAAAAAAAAAAAAAAGAATGTGACATTAATATTATTTTCAATCCACTGAAACAGGGTGTAAGATTATTGTCTCAGAACAGACACGTATATATAGATGGAACTCTGGATTATTTATTGTATTATAAAAAATAATGGGTGAGGCCATTTTGTCATTTCAACAAGCAATCAAACATGGTAATTTAGTTGTATCATCACAATTATTATAATTTTTTGCCATTTCTTCTTGTGATTTTGCCTTGTTCTTTTATAAATTTGTCACCAGTGTCCTTTCAGTGACTGGAAAAAGCAGAATAAAGTTCGATGAAACCCTATCCAACTGACTGAGCCATGCCCAGAGCAGAGTGTTCTTTTTTTAATCTGCACAGTACCCTTATTCCAAAGCTATGTTTGTTTTTACTGGAGATGGTGATGTTGATCTGAAAAGGCAGTCAGGCACAGTTTAAAATGTATGAAAGGGGTCACCAGAAAACATCTTTGTAGCTTTGAGAAGAAAGCCACACCTCAATCTGTTTACCACTCACTGTTGAATCTGGCCTCGGTTTGAGTCCAGCTGCTTTGTCATATCTTTCAAAGTGTTGTTTAATTTTATGACTCAAAAACTTCTGCAGAGAACATTCTGTTGGCAAGGAAATTTGCAGTTGACTATAATAATTACTCTAGTCCTACAGATGCTTGGCAATGTGTGTGAAATTTTCTTTGTGAATTAGCACTCAAGGTTACCTCCAGACAGATTGTGATTGAGCCTGATGTAGACAAAGAATGGCAATTTTACCCCATCTTTTCAAAGCAAGTGTTGCATAGGATGGAATACAGAAATCCAACACCCACTCAAGAGCTGACGTCATGCGTGCCTCCTCATCCATCCCCCTTTCTTTTCTGTGTCAGGCAGTTATCTGTGTCTGATGAGCACCCAGACAGGTGTGTTTGTGCTAGACTCAATTTTTTGTCAACTTTTGGCAGACATACATGGCAAATACCTGCTCCAGGTGGACTGGCAATCCCAACACACACACACACACACATGCAGGGAATAATTTACCAGCCCTGCCCACAAAGCCCAGCATGGGAAAAATAGCTATAACAATAACTACGTTCAACATGAATCATTCGCACCTCCTCAAAATGCATTTGAATTAGTGTCCTCTCAAGCACCTGTTTCAACACTACTAATAATAACAATGGCAGTTGTACCCTGCTGAACAAAACATCTTAAACCAGCCTAAACTGGTTAGCTGCTTTAAGCTGCCCTCCAAGCCTGAAAAGTACATAAAACTCCTCTTAAACAAGCCAACAGACAGCCTGACCTGGCTGAGTAACGAGCTAAGACAAGCAAACCAGCTAGTTTACAATGTTGTTTTTTTTTTTCAGCAGTAATCAGTAAAAAGACACCCGATCACAGCACTCTCCAATGTCAGAAATCGGGCCAATGGGCCTTCAGGGGGCGCAATATTAATTTTACCTCAAATAAACCTGCAAAAGGAAAACAAACCTTCTTTTCCCCATATGTACATGTTGTTATGCTTAAGACCATATGGGCAAGTTTATTTTTAGATGGATTCCACTATTGGGTTTCATTAAGGCTGCTGTGAGGGACCCAGACGGCCCGCTTCAGTACAGACCATGCAGTGCCAGCGGCTGAGAGTGGTTTCCTGCCCGTGTTGTGACGCAGAGTGGTGGAGCACACATGCTTATATACACACAAAGAGCATGTAGAATGGGCTCTTTGTACTCGTGCTGCTGTGGCACTGCACTGACAAAAATTTTTCCTTCAAAGACCAAGGACAACACACGACTCCAGCCACCCCAGCTCACTATGTCTGCCCATTTGGGCGGGTGAGAATAGGGTCAGGAATGGGAGAGAACAGTGCCATTCACTTAAATGCTCTATGTCTGTGCCAAAACAGTAGGACGATGTTTCTGATTGGACTCTGCAAGCTGTTGTGATACACATGAATACCCACTGTTGTCAGGTGTGGGCAGAAATTCTCCAGATGTAATAGCAGTATATATATTAATATATAGCAATAGTCTCTGAATGCTGTGCAGTCCTATTTAGTGCAGAGTTAGAGGATTAGACATCTTATTAGACAACTCCTTGCAATATTTTACTATTTTAAAAACATTCTCTTCTGGATGAAAGCACTAATACATGTGGATAAAATTCCTGCATGCAGTGGTTTGTCCTCATTTATCTCCATCCAAATCTTTGTTATTATTCTTTCTTGTTGATGGGAGACTATGTCTCTCTGCTGTCACCCCAGGGAACAGAATGGAATTACAGAGCATGTTCTTGAATTTGTCTGCAGTTCAATGCTGTTGACAAGGCTGTCAGTGAACAGCCATCCTAATGCCTAATGTTGAGAAAGTAAGTTGTCAAACAGAGTGAAACAGAATGCACGAGAAAACCGTTGGGTGTAATTCAATTGCAAGGTAATTAGTAACTGTAATATATGTAAAAAATAAAATAAATTTAATATTTCAGTTGTATTCAAAATACAGTTACAGCCTTTAAATTAATGTAATTACTTTTAAGTACATTTCTAGAGCTACACATTTTTAAAATACAATTTTTGAATAGTTATAAATTTATGAATTATGTATGTCTGTTTGTGTTTCTGTGACTGCTGAAGGGTGTGCGTACCCCAACAAGTAAAACAAGATAAATAAATAGATATATAAAACACTAACTAATTGATTAGTCTATGTGACAAAATTAATAATGATAAACAGTTATTACATTTTGTCATACAGTAAATGTTGTGGAAGTATGGTGAAATCTGAAAAGCTCATTGTGAACTGCTTATCATGAGAGTGCAAGCACTATTTTCTCAGCAGATGTGACTACTCATTATTTTCAATTCTTCTGCAATGCAAATGAATTAACACCACATTCTGAACACACTCATACCGCACTTCAGTAACAACTGAGTGTCCTGGAGAGGAATTGTAGATCTCTCTGTCTCTAAAAAAAAGTTTACACATTGAATCCGAGCCTGTGCAATTTCTAAAGGATCTCTCAGCTGTTTACCAAGCTTAAAATCAGACACAAACATAAAACAAAAGGTTTCTTTAGGATTGTGATATGATGAATGGAGTTACTAGTTACATAACTGTGGGAAGTAAATGAAATATTGTGTTTTCATTTGCTGGCTAACTTGAGGACGTGTTGGCTTAGTGCAGCGCTACTCAACACGTAGCCCGCGGGACGCATGCGGCCCTCGTGCGATCTTTTGCGGCCCACGTTATGATATCATCATCAGAAATGTATTTATTAACAGCCTAACAAATCTTAGTTTGGTGGTGTTCATTTTCATGAGGATTTAATGTAGTTCTCTAAATTGCTGAATTAGGTTAGAGAGGGAATTCGACTGCAAGAGGATGTTACATTTTTTTTTTAATAATTTTTTATTTTTTTTTTAATATATAATATTAATATCTGAGCATGGCTGATGTTATGAGTGCGGCTGGTCGGTCTGCGCGAGCGTTCGTACACAGCAGGCTACATGTGCGCTCACGCGCAGCCTGTCAATCAAACATACATGCTCAAAATCTCACTTGAGAATCACTCAGTACAGCGCGAATCTGTCCAATCTCTAATAGCTCATCAGAGATACAGTATGTACTCGTCATGACAACAGAGAAAATCATGGTGTTTGTTAGTTGACAATCACAGTGTCAACAGAACTGATCTATTTAAAAAAGTCAAACTGTTACATCCCTTCTATTTAAAATAAATACTAAAAGGGAGAATTCACCCAAAAATTTAAATTCTCTAATCATTTACTCCCAGATGTGTATGACTTTCTTCTGCAGAACACAAATAAAGCTTTTTAGAAGAATATCTCAGCTCTGTTTGTCCATAAACTGAAAGTGAATGGTTGCTAGAACTTTGAAGCACCAAAAAGCACATAAAGACAGCATAAACCTAAACATAAGCCATAAGACTCCAGTGGTTAAATCTATGTTTTCAGAAGTGATATAATAGGTGTGGATGAGAAACAGATCTAGTCATTTTTACTATAAATCTCCACTTTCACATCTGTAAGTCACATGTGGCACCTGTAAACCAGGCTACTTTTCACATCTGAAAGTGAAAGTGGAGATTTATAGTAAAACATAACTTAAATATTGATCTAAGCTGATATATACATAAAGCATTTGTCTACAAATTCGACATACACCTAAAATCCTAAAATTTGTAGGTGATTAATTAACATGCATTTACAATATATATACAGTATATACATTTAAGAGTGCGGCCCTCGGAGGTACAGGGATCCAGCTTTGCAGCCCTTGACTTTTCTGAAGTTGTGTAGCTCTTGCATGGTTTAAAGTGATCAAGATAATAGTTGGGTGCCTGTGTAGATGGCATCGTGGGGTTATTTCCATGCTATTAGTCCATCAGTCCAACAACTCAATTTTGCCTAGCTGTTTCTCAGAGCAAAACAGCATGCATGGTAATTAAAAATGCATTATGCACAGAATATCAATTATCCATTATGAGTTCATCAGAGCGGATTGAAGAGGTATTAATAGATCTGGCAAATTTATTTCTGCAAATCCATATATCTTAATGATGAACCATTTGAAGAAACATTTGTTGACATAGACATTGCGAAATGCAATATCCACTGAAATGGAAGATTCTTCAATGGGAAGCAAATTCTACATTCAGCAATAACAGAAAAAAATATGGCCTCTTCCCATGAGTATTCTATTTATGCTATGATTAAACTACAACACCAGTAATGAATAAATACATAAATTAACAGATAAATGAATATATAGCAGTTGAAATGGAAGAAAGATAGAACAGGAAGAAAATGAAAAAGGAAAAGTTGTTTTATCACAGTCGGATTCAAATGCAAAAAAAATGAATTAATTAAGGCATTAACTGAGCTAACAAGACCATGCTTAAGGGATGCTGAATAATTTATTAATGCCAAGGTTAAATAGACAGCACTTGAAGAAAAGCTTTTAGCTACTTAGCTGTACTTGTCAAAACATTCACAAATTCTAATAGTAAGACATCTATTTCCGCATAAGACAAAAGTAATTAAGCAAGCTTCATGGCTGCGTATGCTATAGCAAACAAAATCTGAGATAATTCCACATCGGATTCCTTCTCACTTAACATGATAAATAAATCTACTCTTTAAAAGTGTTTTATTGCCATTATTACACCAATTAATAAATCAAAATGATGGGCACATTTATAGAAATCCTGTAGGAGGATGCTGTTCATTGAATATTCAGCACACTGAATATGTTATAATGCTTGGGAGAGATATCATCCTAAACCTTTAATGCGCTCACATATCTACCAAATATTGTAACATTAATGAAATGTTCCCCTTCATATTTATCACCGTCCACACATTTCTGCTAATCCTCATTGACTGTCCTGTAAAAATCAGGTGCAGGTGCAGCATATAATATTATTCTGTGCTGCAAACTGTATAGAGAAATCTATATTTTCTTAGTACACCTCTTCAGGTCGAGCCATGTGGTGCAATGTTCAGAAGATGTAAAAACAACCCTTGTAGAAAAGCTTGAAGTGGTCAGTTCATGAGGAAGTGTGCACAGGGAGGTGCCACAAATGTGTCAAACACAATGGATGAGTCAACAATCGCTATGACTGATTTAGTCAACATCCTCTCAGGCAAGCTCCTACACATCGATGCTGGCAGAAAATCTGCTTGGTTCCCAATGCTCTAATCTAAATTACTCTCAGTTCAATTTATGGCCAGTAAAATTATTTTTCCATCCATGATTCTTGACTCTATGGGCTCTCATTGGACCTGTGGTGCTGAAGATGATGGACTCATGATTTTTAATTAGAACAATAATAATTCATGAGAACGTTTGTATTCAGCAGATGAGAACTGCCTTTCCCTCAATTTTTATTCCCTCAGAATATTAACCCTGTAATCTCGTCAACACATAGGAAGCCTGGGCTTCAAAGATGAGGCAGCTGGCATAAGTTGATGTGCATAGAAAACTTTGCAGACATTTTATGCCATCTGCATTCATTTTCTCTCAGTGTTGCTCTCCTCAGTCGCAACAAACTTGATTTCTGCATTGGCTGTGCGGGAGGTGACACTACTGTCTCTCACTTTGTGTCTGAAGAGGAAGGGGAAGGTCTTCCTGAAAGACTTGCGGAAGCTGGCTCCAATAAAACCATAGACAATGGGGTTAATAGAGGAGTTGGCATAGGACATGCAGTTAGCCCATGTTTTGATCTTGTATGTCGCATAGTTGGCCTTGAAGTTGGGATAGAAGGACTGGAAGAGGACAAAGATCTGAATGGGACCCCAGCAGATGGTGAAAAGGACAACAATGACCACTACCATTTTGGAAATCTTGCTCCTAATGGAGATAGTCCTCTCTGAGAGCAAGTGGACCTGGAAATAGACAAGGTTTTGACAGGATTATAGCAGGCAAATTGGTTGGAAATGTGCTTTGACTTCAAATACTGATCGAATTACATTTTTAAAGAATAGCTTTTACAGTGGTAAAATTAATGCAAAGTATTTGGATAGTGAAGTCACACTTAAAATGTCAGAATTTCATTGGATTTGATACAAAATATAAAACCAAGTGGCATTTGCAAAAAAAAACACGAGTTTCTGATTTTGCAGTTATTTTTAACCAGCTGGTCTCATGGTGAATTTAGTTTATGTATATGTCATGTAATGTATATGTAATGTTTTACTTGAGATGTAGGCAAGTGCAATCTTTATTTAACCCTCAGAGACCCAGCGTAGCAAAATTGCAACATTTATTTATTGCAATTAAACACCACTGACACTCTGAACTGTATCACAACAATAGTTATGGTAGGAAAACAAAAAATACATATTTAATGTCACAGTTTGCCAAAGTCACACAATAGTCATCTCATAGCAAAATGTGCTTTAAATCAAGATTTTCCCATAGACTGCCATTGTAATCTGAAGTCCCACAAAATTTACCATAAAACAAATTATCAAGGTTATAATTATTAGTGGCTTCCTAAAAACATGCTCAAAAAGGGAATAGAATACTATTAATCATTTAATAATATCTATGCATAAGTCATCCTAGGGTTAAAATACCTGCCACTTGGTTTGTTTTATAATAAATTTTTAAAGATGTGTAAAGTGTGACTAAACTTGCTTTGTAAAAGTATTCATCATAAATTATACACTGAAATATAGTTATTCAAGGTTTATATGTACTGACATATAACATATAATTAAAAAAGCTTGAATATTCTTTTAAAAACGGTAATATGCTGTTTGCATAATTATTCAACGCCTTTGTGGCAGAAGTTTAAACTTTGCCTAAATAAAAAACAAACTTTCTAATTTATTTAGTACTTTATTTCAGTAGCAGTACAATTGATTGCACAGGTACAATCTACCTGTGAACCATTCAAATAAATATAAAATGTTCTGGATAAAACCCCCATGAAATCAAGAACAATTTTTCAGGTTGAGAATCTGAAGGAGAGCTGCGAAATTGAACCCTAAAGACTAACTTTATCTTCAAGTGTTCAAGTGAAGATTAAATGACAAGGGAGATAATGTGAAACAAATGCTTAAATTAGAAAAGCCTACGACAAAATATCCAGGTGTGGATGCCAATATGGGCACTGTTAGTTCAACTTTATGGAGGAAAATATCACATTTAACTGCATGTACTGCAAAGAAAAAAGTGTTTCACCAAAAGTCACCACGAAAGAAAGAGACTTCTGAACATCTCTGAGCACATCTGTAGGCCAAAAAGCATTACGATGACTCACCTGTAATGCAGGAAAGTTTTTTTTTTCTCTGAGATGAGACCAAGATAGAGCTTTTAGCTTTTAAGCCAAAATTCAAAGCAAATCTCTGGCAAAAAACGAACACTGCCCACGCCTGAAATAGTCATTATACCTACAGTGAAGTGTGGTGGTGGTAGCAGCAGCACATCATGCAGTGGGGCTGCTTTTGATTATCCAACTGGGAATATTCTCAAAATAGAAGGAAGAATTGATATATACAGGAAAGTATACAGAAAAAACTGTTTGCAAAGTGTGTTTAGACTTACCTAAACAATGTGTATCAAATCTGCCTGGAGGATAATGGGCCAAAATCAAATCTGAACACTGTGAAGTTGGGCCACACTTTCACCTGAAGATGAAATGCTATATACAGCCTATACAATAAATATAATAGGGCTATATATTAATTATATAAAAAAATAACATGTTAATCATGCCCCCTGATGTGTATGTAAATTCTGTAATAAAGGTAGAGATTTTCCTATCATACGAGCAATTCAAGCTTGAAGTACATTTGTTTGTACGAGCTGCCTCAAAAGGTGGCAGCATG
Source organism: Xyrauchen texanus (assembly GCF_025860055.1). Classification (NCBI taxonomy): domain Eukaryota; kingdom Metazoa; phylum Chordata; class Actinopteri; order Cypriniformes; family Catostomidae; genus Xyrauchen; species Xyrauchen texanus. Next base: position 18,772,279 of record NC_068281.1, read on the forward strand.
TCTCAACAACCATGGCAGCTACAGAATGAGAACCACTTACATTGGAGGAGGCACAACAGAATATATACAAAGTTTCGACTAGTTTTAACTTGACACAGCATCCTAAAAATGAGGCATTTATGTTGCTGAATACCAGTCAGACAGTCCAAACACGTCCGTCTGAGGCACGCACATGTACTGTACACAGAGCGACAATTAGACGGAACACCTACTCTGCGAACTGGACACATTGATGAACTCAATTCAAAACAGATAGCTGTCAACTGTAGGCTTGTTCAATGATATGAAAATGAAATAAACATTATACTGAGTTCTTACAAGCCACTTTTTGTAGTGTCAAATCAATACTTTGATTCATCTGATTCATCGATTGAAAGCCCTAATATATGCCTCCTGATTAAATGAAAGTTACAACTCCAACTTCTTTATTTCTTTGCTGTTACAGAACAGAAAGGAAGCCAAGATATTACAATGACCTCTCAAGAGCATAGACACCTGAATTATAGATCAAAGCACATACGGCCTTTCATAACCTTCTGTGCCATATCACCCTGTACTGTACACGGTGATATGGCACCATGACTGTACATGGTGTAACAGGCATACTGTAATAATTAGTTTTGCAGTGTAAACAGATTTCCTGACTATCATACCCAGTGCTTGAAGTGTGTGGTACGCAGTGGGACCTGCGCTTCTATAATTTACTCTACAGAGTAGCAGCAGTTTTTCTGACTTCTCAGAGTCTCCTGGTACAATGTATTGTCTTTATTTAATGTAAGTCAGTGATTTGATGCAGCCCACCAATCATTTTTATCTGACCTTATAAATTATTTTGATAAAATCGTGGTAAGTTTTGGGTGAGCACCTTTTATCATGTCTAATTCGCTCAAAAGTATTTATTCAAATTGGTTAACTGCTTGGTGCAGTGAAAACTATAGACTTAAAAAAAGCTGTTGCAGAAGTGATGTCAACCTTTTATCTCAAGATGCAAGACGATGATGAAAACCGAACCTTCAAATAAAATACACAGGAAAAAGTGCTTTTATTCTACATAATTTTCTGTAGTGCTTGTAAATAGATTACTTGAATTGTCATTGAACTTGCCTATGCATACAGTATATCCTGACAGTGTTTGGTTCTACATCGTTCTCAATCCTGAACATCATCAAATCATGTTGTTCACCATTTCTAATGATTATTATTTGCACAAATATCTGGCTCCTGTGTGCAAATTAATGTGTGCAGGATAAGGAAGGCAAATTTTGCCCTCATTGAATTGGAGGATAATAAAAGAAAATTTAAAGATAAAACAGACATAATACTCAGTTTTAGGCTACATTTATGTTGTGTAAAAGACAGTTCTACATTGCATTGTCATTGTTCTCTTGTGTGTGTTGATATTGACAAAGATACAGACTTTAGCAGATCTAAATATTCTTTCTTTGTTTTCATATACAGTATGTTTTTATTTTCAAAGTAAAGCTAATCAAAACCTATTTGTTAGTTGAGGATGTAAGTTCATATTTTTTCTTCAGCCAGATCTTAAGAAGGAATTTACAGCCAGACCTTGAAAACTTTATTTAAATATCTATTTTAACATAATTAAATACTATTTTAATGTAAATTAGCACATATTGTTTTTACATGTGAACATGTCAGTTACAATAAAAAATGTAAAAATACGTTTAATACTTCAAGCACTGATCATACCTGATGGTTGTTATCCACTGGTTCTACAGAGGCCTGTCCGACTCTCTTCAACATGAAGGAATAACAAAAGGAGATGGTAAGGACAGGCAGTAGATAAACTGCTATGAACTGATAAAGGATGAAAGCCTTCTCGTGGGTCTTTGATGGGAACCTCTCCATGCAGTATTTTCTTGGTCCATACCAATAGCCATCTTCAAGCCGCTGGTACAGGAAGATTGGTATGGAAAGAATGAAGGAACCTAATTGCATGAGAGAAATAAAGATGGGAACGTTCCTGTAAGCACTCTTTCCAATTTTTATCTTTTACATTTAATGGAATACTCTGGGTTAAATGCCACTTAAGCTCTGCCACAGCAATTACCACAGAAATGCACTTACAATTGATGCCCATGGGGCATGTTGACCAGAGTGTTTAAAACAAGAAATGCAGAGCTCCTCATAATGTTAAAGCATTTATATGAATTCTACATTTTAAAAAAGGTTTGATTTTTGAGCTGTAAAAGATGAATCATCCTTTAGAAGGGGGACTCATTTTTCTAGGTAGATGAAATTCTGGCTCAACCAATGGTTTGAGTTTATGGCAGGATTATCTGTTTGTCCAACCAATGGCTGAGGGACACAGTGTTCAGGAAAGCTGTTTGAAAATAGTTTTGAAATTCTGTTTGGTGATGTTAGTGGTGCAGAAATTACGCACTTCAGCTTTAAAAAATGTTTAATGGTTCTGTAGACTTGCCCCAGGGCTGGCCCAGACTCCGTTGGCACCATAGGCGAGATTTCAGATTGCCCCCCCCAAATACCAAATTTGACCAACAACAAATAACCTTCTGATTGTTTTAAAAAAAGAAGTGACAGATGATAAACTATAGGCACATTTTGTGGTTAGTGCCATCACTTTTCATGCAAAAAATGAAGGATGTGTGGTTTCAAAACTGCACATGCCTGGACCTTTCTGTGGCAAATCATCTTTGACAATAATTTAATACATTTAATGAATAGTAACATTAATACGTTTAATTATGGCCATAAAATAAAAACAGAAAAGATCAGATGCCATTAAAAATAATTTGTATACTACACATCTTATTTTCCAGACCTGCTGTGCCCAGGTGCTTCCCTGAATATCATATTTTAATGACAAATGCTCCTTTGGCTGATGTTTTGTGCTTGTCACTTTTAGTACATTTTGTAGGCTATTTTCAGATTGTTTTGCCATTGACATGCAAGTTACAGCTTTACAGGTCACATAAAAATTTGCACTACAATTATCTGACAGACCCAGTTGTAAAATTTCCACCATGGTCTATTTTTATCAGTCATATTAGTTTAAATTTCCCTGATACATAGTACACTTGATGTTGTATCTATAAAGTCTAAACACTTGAAAACTGATGTGCACTTTCAAATACACTGTGTGAGCACATCTTTAACTGTAGAGAGCACATCATTACAAAGACGAGGCCAAATTCCGGAAATTTTTAGCCAATTCTGAAATCCCGCCCAGATGCCATTTCAGTTCTGAAAAGAGGACATGTCCTCAAAAAATCTAAGTGTCACCCTATGTAACATTTTCAGTATTGAAAGGATGTTAGTGGAACATTTTGCTCAACACAGGGGTAGAAGGGTTAACAGTCGTCATGAAAGATTGCACTTCTGGAAAAAAAAAACTCCTGTCGTTTTGCACCCATGGCATCCGGCTATGTCCTCTATGCCATGGGCCGGCCCTGACTTGCCCAAAAGACTTCTATTTGCATCACTGCGCACATATTTTCCCTTGGTTTTATAAATTAAGTAATGAGTTAAAAATATTTTCTGTAGTCAACATCTGTAACCAGCTGTCAACCACAGAACTGAAATATAACTTAATAAATACTATTTAAGAGAAAACAGCCTGTATTTCTTATGAAAAGCATAAATTTAGGAGGGTGTCAGCCTCAGCCCTTATTTTTAAATGTATTGTTCTACTCCATTAAATGACTTACCGATCCAGATACAGATGCTGACAATCATTGCAACACGAGGGGTCCGATGGTGAAGGGATTTCAGGGGGTACACAGTCACATAACAACGGTCTCCACTCATCGCCGTGAGCGTGATGCATGTTGCCTGTACAGTCACCTACACATTGCCAAACCATGTTTGTTACAAATCGGTCTCATGACAAATCATAATAATAGAATGAATATTAAGATGGCGAAATGGTAAGAAATTGTATGAGTTAGCTCGTACAAAAACATACTACTTTTACTCACATAGAGAAAAACAAACTAACCATCGAACAAGGTTATTATGATTTTTACTTAGTTTAACCCCTAACCCAAACCAAAATCTTATCATAAAGTTTAGCACCTGACCTTGGCCAATCCCTAAACCTAACCATACTTTTAATAGGAAAACATTTACCAAGGAAGAAATTACAGTTTAAATGCCAGTTTATTGACATGCAATGCATCAGTCATTTGTTTAGCATAAAGAAATATGAAATGAGTAACGAAAGACTGTATGTTCACAGACATTTTCTTTCTTACAATGAAGTGTTGGATCGGAGGCTAGCTGAAATTTGATGCCTGTATTTGAAATTTTGTTCATTGATTGGCTGGTCTAAAACTCTTTTTATGCAAGTCAAATCGTACTATATCTTAAGATTTCATCATCTCATACAAATTATTAGAGTTGTCATGAGACTGTTGATTTGTTGCCATGTGTTTGTCTCCCTATGAGTATACACAAGAACCAGAAGCACCAAACAGAACACACAAAATTGGATTTAACTGAAGATCTGATTGTGAAGAAAACCTAGCACACCAAAGACACCTTATAATGCTTTCAATAAATGGCAGTCTTGGTAAACTCATCATCTTTTAAATTAATTCTAGATGAGGAAAAAAATACACCATTCACTTGGTGTTTGTCTGGTGAATAAATTGAACTGAAGAACATGAATATTCACCTTAAATGAAAGAATAAGGTAGGAGAAGAATCTTTAGAGAATAAATCCATTGTATTGGATGTTTTTCATGCAAGCTTAACTATTCTTTAGCTCTTTGATGCAACAGCTGTGAACAAAGACTTGTTCCATCATCTTTTGTGGAAGGTATCTGATGATAAAACCGAAAGGGTGTGCTTAGCCCCACCTTTGAGGGGGTGTTTGTAGGCCTGTGTGTATGATTCGACAAGCCGTACATCCGCTGTTGGATCAAACCAGCACAAAGAGTTTGGGTATAAAAAAATACCAAAACCACAATTGAATTTATGTAATCATTCCTCCCAAGGTGATTGCAAATTAAAGCTGTTGCTCTGTGTTGGTGTAAGCCGTTCATTCGTACTGCTAAATGCAATACAACAAAGAAAGAAGATTTATAAATGAATGAGCACTTTTCATGTGCACAAAGGATAATTTTAATGCACTTCTTGGACTGTAATATTGATTTATAAAGAATATACTTTAAAGTGCAGCTGCAACAGGAATAAAGAAACTAATTAGACTTCAGATGTTTGACTGGCCAGCATAACCCTTAGTCTCATAGTGGTTTTTCTTTTCTTGTGTGTTTCATACCAGCTTTTATATAAGCATACTCAAAATGTGTCCTACTTTTTCTTTTTGGCCAAGACAGCCTTTCATAATGCAGAGAATAAAGATTGAATCACTTCCTCTGTTGTCTACAAAAAAATAAATGATAGATGATTCATAAATCCTGAGTTGCCACAAAAAACAGATGTTCTTCTATCATGTAAACCCAAATGGGGCTAGTTGTCATACTTTTTACTATGCATATTTCTCAGGTTATAGGGTTATTTTTAGAAGTCAGATTCTATATAGGCACATACTTTTAAATCTTGGCAACAAAATGGCATTGAACATTTCCAATATTAATGCCCCAGAAAAGTAATTGTTCACTTAAAGGGATAGTTCACCCAAATATGAAAATTCTCTCATAATTTACTCACCCTCATGCCATCCCAGATGTCTATAACTTTCTTTCTTCTGCTGAACACAAACAAATTTTTTTTAGAAGAAAATGATCTATCCCTTTAAGACAAAGTGGCCTTTTGTGAAAACATTCCTCATTGGATCCTGCCATTAAAAAGTCTATTGTTGTTTTTCAGCGAGCATTATGCACTAAAACAATCATGAAACTTTCAATTGAAAGCTAACAAAAATGTGACATCTTGTCCAAATAAATAAAACTAGGTGTTTGAAACTAACAGACAAAACTATTGCAAGAGAAAACACATTTGTGTAATTGGACTTTTCACTCAAAATCATATCATTTCTAAGATATTGTAATTGTGACAATTTCCTAGCCCCTGCTGCCCCTATTCCTCAGAATGGACAGAACATTTTCTATTATATGATGTCTTTCTGTTCTGATGAAAAATCTGTAAGGGTGTTGTAAATGGAGATGTTTTATTCACAGTGAATTACCTAATACTTGATGTATTGTTGCTGTATGACCACTCACTTTATTGATTTTCACCTATGAACAAGGACTATTTTCTAGGTATTTATCAGTGGACAAATCAATTTATTGCTACTGAGTGACACTGCTGGGTACAGTATTCAAGTCCAGAATTCTATCAGCATCTTTGGGACTTTTTATGACTCTTACTTCTATTTCAAAATAACTTTTTCAGCATAGCCATTGACCTAAAGGCATTCTGAAATGATGCAGCAGAGACACATTTGCACACCACACCAACATGAAATATAATATTTATACACAGTGCACTAGTTATTTTGTATAATGTTCTTCCCTGCAGTGCCATTCTTACCTGTTGGAGAAAAGCAACAGATTTGCACATAAAGTCTCCAAATATCCAGCCAGGCAGAGGGTATAACGTAGCAGTGAACGGCACACAGCATAGCAGGAAAATGATGTCAGTCGCAGCCAAGTTAGCTGAGGAAAATATGTGTAATGAATCCAAGGTACAAAAAGTTAAATATTGAATGTGCAACGTGAGGACATATTGAAACCCGTGTTAATGAGGTACAATGCTTAAAATGTTGTGAAGCTACAACAATGCGTTAAGGATTATTAAGATACAGGATTATATGGGTGGTTGAAACTGTCAGAAAAGGTGTAGTGGTGCGAAAGAGTGGATACATTTGTAAATATAATTAAATGCAAGATCAGATATAAATGTCTTGTTGGATGTTAATCTGTCCTCATGTTCAGGTGAATTAAATTCACTTGTGACTGCAAAGTCTAATAGTAGAAATATATTGGGAACACGTTACATTAAGGTTCCATTTGTTAATATTAGTAAACTACATTTGTTAACATGAATAATATTAATATTATTTTTTACAGCATTTATTAATCATGGTTAATGTTATATTCAATATTTACTAATACATTTTTTTAAATTAAAAGTTGAATATATTAACATTAGTTAATGCAATATGAACATGAACTAACAATGAATAAAAGTGTTTTTATCAACTGACATTAACCAAGTTTAATAAATGCTGTTTCAAAAATGCATTACACAGATCATTTTTTATAGGTCAAGAGAGTTCAGGTGATTATTATTTTCATCTTTTTTTATTAGTAATCCGAACTGAAATCAGAATCAGAAATCAGAGTTTTTACTGTGTGATACATGAAATTCGACTTAGTACTGTAATCATTCACGTTCTGCTCTGAGAAATGTTAAGGCATTGTCTAACCTCACAATCTCACTCCAGTGGTTCTTATTAGATTAGATTAGATTAGATTAGATTAGATTAGATTAGATTAGATTAGATGAGATTAGATTCGATTAGATTGGATTCTATTTATTGTCACCATGCAGAGTACAAGGACGGAGCCAATTAAATACAGTAAGCATCAAACCAGAAGTGCAAATAGTAATAAAGTTAAATCCATTTTGTAAAGAGAAAAAGTTCTTCAAAATTGTGACGAATTTCTCAAGTGAAAGCATTATGATTTACTGACAGCACATCATCCAATGGTTAATAAATCATTCAAACTGGTATAATACTAATGCACTGTCAATAGCTGCTTAGCAATTCCTGCCATCGCAGTGTAAAATTTTATTATTTTCACGATACTGAGCATATGAAATATCCATACAATTGCTAAAATATCCTTTGGGAGACATGCTGGGTATTACAAGTGCAGACAACAGATTGGATTGGCTGAAACTCACCAATGTAAAAGTTAGTGGCGGTCCTCATCTGTCTGTGTTTGGAGATTACATAAATGACCAGAGAGTTCCCGATCAGCCCCACCAACATGATGAGGGAGAAGAAGAGGGGTACGAGCCAAGCATCCGTCAGGAAAGGGTGCTCCCCTTCCTCTGTTTCCTCCATAGAGGAGTTTCCAATGGAACCATTTAAGGCCTCAGTTGAGTTCCCGTCACTTGCAAACATGATTTTAAACTCACTTAGAAAATAAGATGCAAAAAGCTGTTTCTTCACTCAGGCAGTGACAAAACAAAACACAAAATCCTCATTCCAACAAATCCAAACCATTTTAAAGAAAACAAGACTGAAGTTGATGATTTTTTTTCATAAATCTCATGTTAGCCACTGAGGTATTTTTGCAGATAGGCAGGGATTAGAGGAAGACGACCGCAGAAATTTGTCCGACTTCTCTTCAGCTCTTTGAAAAAGGAGCCCAGTGAGCTGTATCCACTCAAAGACAGAGTGGATTCACTCCCATTGGCTTTATACACACAGCCTGTACACACGTGGGCAACAGAATGATTGTAGAATGAAGAACTGATGTCAGGTTGCCTAGCAACAATTTTAGAGCTCTGTATCTCACACCACTGCTCTGTGTAGGGAGGACGCAAACTATAAATGTGGCATTTACCCATAACATACACATAGCCTAAAGCTGCACTGACAAAACTGTGATTTATCTCTCACTCTATTTATACCACATCCTTCACAGTGATAGTATTCAATTCATTGTTGGATCTGTGTCATTTTGTACATATTATTGAACATTTATATTGAATTTCTGTTTTTCAACAAAAAATCCATAGTTTCAGCGCAATGTGTATACTTTTCGGGTGGTCCCGGGCCTCACCTCACCCTCCACAGTATTAGCACGTTTCAGCACATTTGTTGGCAGGTATGACTGTGATTGATCACTTTACATGTCAGTTAGACAGCTACTCCTGCACAATGGGGCTTTTCCACTGCATGGTACAACTCGATTCAACTCGACTCAGCTCTTTTGGGGTTTTCCACTGTGGATAGTACCTGGTACCTGATTTTTAGTACCACCTTGATCGAGGTTCCAAGCGAGCTGAGCCGATACTAAGGGTCAAAACCCTGCAGATCACGGATTGGTCAGGGAGAAACGTCACCAGCAGCGTAACTGGATTTCCGACACGTGACATCAACCCGCTAGTTTTAAAGTTTTAGTATCAGTGATAACAGTATCATTTGTTGACGCGACTTTTGAATTGTGAAAAAAGAAATGACCACACCGTGGTCAATAATCAAGGTGCAGACGGTCCACTCGTTAGTGATGAGCGAAACGAAAAAATCTCTCTGGAAGTGTCTCAGCTGTTGGCCGCACATGGCTGCCACCGGACCTACCAACAGTGTAGGGAAAATGTAAAAATAAAAACCTTATAAGTGACTACAGAAACATCAAGGAAAAGTGGATCTTCTAAATCGGTGAGCAATGGGAGGGAGTGTGCCCTGGACTCAGCCACGATGGAGGATGGTAAGTTTTGTTATGTTAACTCTATACTCCGCTTGAAAGCTTCACTTTATGTAGTTGACCAGCTACTGGAAGCATGCTTCTAAAACAACCAGGCCAATTTAACTGTTACACTTGTGTAAAATCACCATGCAACAACTGCTTTATGCAGTACAATGAGCTAGTAGCTAACAGCCAGCGGTTGTGTTATTGTTTTGGTCAGTTTGTGTCATGTTTAAGATGATGTCACGGCAGTAGAGGCGGCACAACTATGACGATCAGCCTATAATCCCACCCAAGTTGATGTGGTACTAAACTGCGATGGAAATACAAGCTCAGAAAAGTAAAGCGAGTCGAGTTGAGGCGAGTCGAACCGTAACATGCAGTGGAAAAGTGCCATAAGTGGGCAGTTCTTGGCCAATTTAAGCTACTATAAAGTCTAGATCTTTGCCATTTTAATCAAAGGTATGGCTATACAGCGCTGTGTTTCAGTTAAGTGTTAAAGGAATAGTTCACCACAAAAATGACAGTTTTCTAATAATTTACTCACTCTCATGATTTTCAATCTTCTGCAGAACACAAATGAAGATTTTTAGAATAATATCTCAGCTCTGTAGGCCCATAAAATGCAAGTGAATGATGACCATAACTTTGAAGCTCCAAAAATCATATAAAGGCAGCATAAAAGTAAACCATATGACTCCAGTGGTTAAATCCATGCCTTCAAAAGCTATATGAAAGGTGTGGGTTATAAACATAAATATTTAAGTCCTTTTTTACTATAAATATCCACTTTTTACCAGCCTAACAAGTAGATGGTGATGTGCGTGAAGAATGTGAATCAACCAAAAACCAAATAAGAAGAATGTAGAAGTGAAAGTGGATATTTATATGCTGCCTTTATGTGCTTTTGAGCTTCAAAGTTCCATTCACTTGCATTGTATGGACCTACAGAGCTGATATATTTTTTTGTTTGTATTCAGCAGAAGAAAGAATATGCATCTGGCATGGCATGAGGGTGAGTAAATGATGAGATGTTAAATGAGATCATTTCAATTTTGGGTGAACTCTGTAGTAGCACACATCATTTAAAACTTAACTCAAAACGTATCTGAAAACATTAATAATTAATTTAATATGTTCATAGTGACCATGCTTAACAGTACATATTATCTGAAACCTTTAAAACAAAAACATGTCTGAAAACATTCGATATTTCTGCATTAAATTAAATTAATAGTTCATCTAATCATTCATTCAGTGCTCAGATTACTCTTGCACGGAGTGTTGGCAGCACGATACAGCACTAAAGGCATTTTAGAACAGTTTTTGTAAAAAAAAAATAACTTTGTATGCCTGCGAGTTGGTTTTGAAGGTCACTGGAAAACCACTAAAGACAAATTTGTATTCTGCTGCCAGTATTTTCAGAGGCTCGGGGGATTTTTGCCTGCTACAGCTCGGCATCACGATGCACTAAAGGGCTGAGCTTCGAAAGTGTCTTGTCTATGGGCCATGTTCACAAAGCTCCAGAGGCCAGCCATCCACAGGAGCTTGACATTACATGTTTCACCACACAAATATATATTATTACATGTTTCACCACACAAATATATATTATTACATGTTTCACCACACAAATATATATTATTCCATAAGTACTTTGCCATGGAAATAATTGGTAAAGGTTTGGCTGTATCCATACAGTTTTCAGACATTTTGTCATGAAATATGTATGCTCTGCAGCAGATATGAATATGAAGTTAAAGACAGCACCACTAGAAGGATGATCGAAACATACAGCAGAAACTATGGCTGCTGATGTGCCTTAAGCACTCTTTTAAACTAATTCCCTTGCACATGGGTATTTTATTTATTAAATTATCATTATTATTATTATTATTATTATTATAATTAACCTTTGTTGGGAAGAACATTGCTCTGACCTTTTCTCTGTCAACGGTTGCTTGCTATCTGCAGAACTTAATCATGTGTGCCAGGGGATATAACAACTGAGGAAATATAAAATCTCAGAGCTCTGCTTAGTGTCATTGCACAAGCACTGTATTGGATTTCTCCATCATGCTGTGTGCAAGGCACATATGTTTGCAGGTTGTCACTTAGCTAAGACTTTACATGGGCTTCATTTGCTTGTTTTGCATTCAATTTGTAATTCAAAGAAGCATGTGGTTATGGTTCATGAGACAAACAATTAGGAAAATTGAGTGAAAAAGTAATTGATGCTCCACAACATTTTCATTTTCAGACAACCTTATGTGTAAGCCCTGATAGGATGATGAATTGCATGGTGGTAACTGAACTGAACAAACCAAGTTCCTTAACATGCGACTCATGTTTAGGCTGACACGGATCATTTCATTTCAAGCAATTTCATAAGCTTTTCAATTTGAGCTTTTTTATTTTTAGATGTATATTTGGCACTGTAGAAGAGAAGTCACAGATAAGTTGACTATATTGACTAAAAGCCCATGTATTTGGCTAAGGTGAATGTAAACGTATGACTTCAACTGTAGCTAAGAAGTACATTGGCTGTTACAAAAAAAAAAAAAAAAATGGTGGAGAGGGAATGCTGTGCCTTTGATTTGTCCCACCCCAATTTCAGTTTCAAGAGGAAATATGTTAATACTGGAAAGTGAACTGCTCAACAGGCGATTTCATGGGGTCTTTAACTTGTGTTAAATTGGCATAATGTTTTAGATGAGAAGAAAAGACTAAAGGTTCACCAGAGGCATGCAAGCATGTTATCAGGAAGATTTTTCCTGCACATTGTATTTTTTCTCTCCATTGGAGAAAATGGCAGCTGTAAAATGCTCCAATTTGCAGATCAGGTATGAAATAATAACCTGTAAGAAAATATCTAATCATCCTTAAAATAAGATACATAAGACAGCAACACTTGGTTTGAAAGGAAATATATTGAATTTAGTTTATTTTTCTTAAACCTCTTTTAAATTAACCAAATTTAGTGAGGTTTTGTAGTGGTGTCAGAAAAAATAATCTTAATTCAAGAAATACAAAATGTAACAAAATGTTGCCTCTTCAGTAAATGTATATTCTTTAAAGATGTTTTTACTGGGAAAAAAAACACAACACTATAATACCAATACCAAACACATAACCACTCACACAGTACTTTTGCATAAACGTTCAATAAATACACCATAGTTCTGGCATAATAAATAGATTAGAGTTATAATACTAGATTACTGAGGATTATAGACACATTCCTACAGTATCAAAGCAACTACTGAACATCAATGACTGCTTTCATATCTAATATACAAAAATGCACATAAGAGAATGCATTTTTGATATAGACTAAATCATTAAAACCAGTATTTCTGAAGTCATGCAGCTTTAGGATTTTTTTTTTTTTTTTTAAATAAGTGGTTTCATATGCCAAACACATGAAAAGTGTTTGCATTCATAACAACGGTTTTCTCCATCAT